>NW_025999961.1:8812953-8926154 GCF_001458135.2 Marmota marmota marmota
TATATATATATATATAGTGGCTTTTCAGATTAGTCTACCAAAATCAGGTATTGATTTACAAACATTTTATAAGACATTTTCTGCCCATTTTCATGCAGTTTTTCATTATTTTAAACAATAGCATAACTAATGACCTGTCCTTATGTACAATTCTAAAGTATACACCAATGATTTGTTTAAATATGCTCTTATCAGATGCCAGATATTTTCACTTATCAATCACTTTATGACATGTGCAAAACAAATAAAAAACTGAGAAACAAATGTCATACATTCTAACATACCAAATCAAAATATGTTAAACATGAATTTTTCTTATATAAATTCAGCTACATATAACCAGACATTTTCCATACAAAAGCATAGTAACTTATATTGCCCTTCTTATACTGAAATAACCATAACTTAGGACACCAAAAGAAAAAAAAAGGAAAAAAAATCATTACTCTTTTGGATACTATGTGAAACATAAAATCAAGTACAATATTTTATAATACTTTTAAAAAAATATACATCTTATTTATTTATTTAGTATTTATATATTTATCTATTTTATGTGGTGCCTAGGGTCAAACTCCATGCATCACACATTCAAGACAAGTGTTCCACAACTGAGCTACAACTCCAACCCTCAGGTTCAGAATTATTAAATTTTTAAATAATAGTATTTCTTGAATGAGGCTACTACACAAATTCTATAAATTAATATTATACAATATGATCTCATGATACAAATTAATTATATTATGTGTGTAAATATTATTATAGTACATATTAAGGGTGATTCAATATTCAACAAGCAAAGAAATTCTTTGGCATATTTAGAGTTATTTATTTGGAGAAACTGCAGACTTCTTTAGACCCAGGAATGACTCCAAAATGTTGTCCTTTGGCACAGACAAAATTCCATTTATGCACATTAGTAAAGCAAAGAGTGGGTGCAGTTAGATTTCCTACCTGGTATATACCCTTCTGCACCTTCTGCATAGGAAAGATCTATCTATAAGAAGAAGTAAGGAGTAACTAACACCCTACCCAGACAGATTAGGGGACTATGACCTGGGAGACTTCCTCTGCATACCAAGATCAACTTTGCTGTTATGCACCAAACTTGCGTGGCCTGTACTATCTCCCTTCCCTTCCTCAGTGGCCAAGTCCACTATCTTTTCTTTTAACCTTAAAAAAAAAGGTTAAATGTCATATGTCATTTGCCCTTCGTTGAATCTCATACTTTCTGTAACCCTAAGCAGTCTGATTCCTCTATGAGCAAATGACATATGACAAATTCCCCAACACTTGTACTTAGATGTGGCCACATGACTTAATCTGACAATAAACTGAATTCTTCTGGTCTATGACCTGTTCGTTAGTGAACTTTGAGATGCAATACATTCCTCTCCAGTTTCCTCTTTCCTCTTCTAAAATGATCATAACTGGTTCATACAAGGAATGCTATTTTAGCATGTGCCATTTTAGGGTCATTGAAAACATGCTAGTTAGCTTTTTTTGTCATTGTGTCCAAAATAATGTACCAGCAAAACATGAATAAGAAAAAACTTTATTGTTTTTAATAGTTCCAGATTTTCATTCTGTAATTAACTGACTCCATTGCTCTGGGCCCAAGATGAGGCAGAATATCATGGCAGAAGGGCATGGTAGCTGAGCATCTTTCTCAGCTCCTGGAAGAGAGAAAGAAAATGAGCTGTCTAGGACAAAAATCAATCCCAAAGTCGCACCCAGTGACAGACTTCTTCAGCCACACCATACCTTCCTGCAATTATAACCCAGAATATTTGTCCTTTAAAATTATTAATCCACCAAATGGATTAATCCACTGATGAGATTGCAATTATTATAATCTAATCATTTCACCTCTGAACATTCCTTCAATGTCTAACATGAGCTTTATTGGATGAACTCTTATATCCAAGCTATAACAACATGTAACAAGAATGATAACTATAACATTACTCTTCTTTAGCACAAGATGTGCTACCTCTCTGTTACTACAGCATGACATAGAGTATCTTGACAATTTCTTCAGTTCAATTAATGTATTGCTATGGTTTGGATAACATGAAATGTGTCTTCTCAAATGTCTATGTGTTGGGAGAGTTGGACCACTGTGTGGTGGGATTAAGGTGGAACTTGTAATAGGTGGGGGCCTAGTGAGAGATCTCTGCTGGCCCTGCTCTCTAAAGGGATTCAAGTAGTTATGAGAATCTGAATTAGTTCTCTTGAGGGGTTTACTGTTAAAGAAATAAAGATTGTTCATCCCCTTCTCTGTCTTTCCTGCCTCACCCTATGTTCCTTCCTCCTGCATCTGTTTCACCATCCTCCACATGGTCATCACAAGGACTGAGTGACTTTGGAGCCATGCCCTTGAACCTCCATAACTGTGAGATAAATAAAACTTTTTTCTTCATAAGTAGCTTGCTTCAGGTTTTCATTATATTGATGAAAAACTAACATATGCGTTTTTATTTGATTTCTCATATAATCTCCTTTTCTCCTAAATCATTGAGGAACACATTATCATACCTAAATCTTTGTTCTATTTGTTCTCAATGCACAGGGAAATTTTTTGTAGTATATTACTCATTTATTTCATTTTAAAATGCATTTCATACTATAATAAAATACTATGAAACTAAAAAGTTTTAGCAAAGCAGTTATACTAAAAAAAGCTTTGAGTGATATATTTGTATATTCATGAAATGCAACTTAATAATTATAGCACAAATGGCAATTTATAGCTCATACTTGAGTCCTTATACTTAAAATGCACGAATATATTTATGTATTAATTCAAAAATTTTAATTTTAAATGAGATAATATATATAAAGCACTTACAACAGACCATAGCACATGTTAAGAGTTATGAAGGTGTAAGCTGTTATTTTTGTTCACTTAACAGACACTTATTGAGTCTAATTTAATGCCAGGTATTGTAGAAAACCTCAGAAACTTATTACAAAACAAAGGAGATAAAATCTTTGTCCTATATAACTTATATTCCATTGGAATCAGGCAGATGATTTAAAAAGAAAGGACTTAAATTATTGTGGAATTAAAAAGGTTAGAGGGTTGGGGAATCCAGGCACTAAAGATGGGCACTGAGTTATATAGATAGAAATTATATAGATAGAAATTATATAGATAGAAATGGATGGTTTAATTAAATAAAGCAGAATTTAGCTATCCAGATTTCTGAAGAAAGAGCTTCTTAAGGATGTGGGCTAATAAGATTAAAGTTCAATTAAGTTGGAACATATTTAGTTCATTCAGTTATGGTGACAACAGCAAGGAGGGCATTATGGCTGGATTTTACTGGACCAGAGGGAGAAGAGAAGGAGGAGAATCAAAGACAAGGAGCAAGAGACAATGACAAGTCAAATCCTGAAAGCACACATGGGTTGTATAAGGGATTTAGTCTTAATTCACCAATGGACAAGAAGTCATTAGAAGGTAGGAACATAATGAAAATGGATGTTCCTAATTGTTTGTGCTGAGTGGACTGTAAGGAGATACTGGCCAAGAGGGGACTAGGAAGATTATTTCAGTGGTTGGGTGGAGTTGTTACCATGGAAATGGGAATAGTCAAATTTTGAAGAAAAAAACAGTAATGGTATTTGCTCATGGGTTGAATGTGAAAGTTGGGAAAAAGAGGAATTTAGGATAAAGTATTAACTGAAATGGAAAACACTATAGGTGGAGAAGGTTTTATCAGAGAAGTATTGGCTTGTCCTAATTGCTCAGTCAATAATGTTTCTGTCTAATACCTCAAGTACAGAGGTAAGTTTATTGCCTGGTTGAGAACAGCATGTTGCCTTGGATAAAATGAACATGAATGGGAACAGGAAAAGGAGGCAACTGTGGAGTGTGTGTGTGTGTGTGTGTACACTGAGGGTTGAACTCAGCTGTACTCTTTGAACTAGGCTTTTTAAAAAAATTGTTCTAATCAGTTACACATGACAGTAGAATGCATTTTGACATATTATATACAATTGGAGCACAATTTCTCATTCCTCTGGCTGTAAATGGTGCAGAGTCACACTGGTAGTGTAATCATACATGTATATATGGTAATAATGTCTGTCTCATTCTACCATCTTTCCCATCACCACTACCCCATCCTTCCCCTCACTCCTCTATGCATAATCCAGAGTTCCTTTATTCGTCCCTACCTTCCCCCCATTGAGGATCACCATCCAATTATCAGTGAAAACATTTGGCCTTTGTGGTTTTTTTTTTTTTTTTTTTTGGGAGGGGGGGCTTTGGCTTAGTTTACTTAGAATGATATTCTTCAACTCCATTCGTTAACCTGCACATGCCATGATTTCAGTCTTCTTTAAGGCTGAGTAACAACCCATTGTGTACGTGTACCACATTTCTTTATCCATTCACCTGTTGAAGGGCACCTTAGTTGATTCTATAGCTTAGCTATTGTGAATTGAGTTGCTATAAACATTGATGTGGCTGTGTCATTGTAGTATGCTGATTTTAAACCTTTGGATATAAACTGAGGAGTGAGATAGCTTGGTCAAATGGTGATTCTATTCCCAGTTTACTGAGGAATCTCCATACTGATTTCCATAGTGGTTGCACCAATTTGCATACCCATCACCAATTTATGAGTGTTCCTTTTTCTCCACATCCTCACCAACATTTATTTTTTATTGTATTCTTGATAATTGCATTCTAATCGGAGTGAGATGGAATCTTAGTGTAGTTCTGATTACATTTCTCCCATTGCTAGTGATGTTCAACATTTTTTTATATATTTGTTGGTTGATTATATATTTTCTTCTGTGAAATGTCTGTTCAGTTACTTAGTCTATTTGCTGATTTTTTTTTGTGTTTTTTGTTTTGTTTTGTTTTGTTTTTGTTTGTTTGTTTGAGTTCTTTATATATCCTGGAGTTTAGTGCTCTCTCTGAGGTGTGTGTGGTAAAGATTTTCTTCCATTCTGGAGGCTCTCTCTTCATATTATTGATTGTTTCCTTTGCTAAGAAGAAGATTTTTAGTTTGAATCCATCCCATTTATTTATTCATGATTTTAATTCTTACATTTTAGGAGTCTTGTCAAGGAAGATGAGTCCTAAGCCAACATGATGAAGATTTGGGCCTACTTTTTCTTTTACTGGATTCAGGGTCTCTGTTCTAGTGACTAAGTCTTTGATCCAATTTACATTGAGTTTTGTGAAGGTGAGATTTAATTTTATTTTGCTGCATATTAATTTCCAGTTTTCCCAGCAACATTTGTTGAAGGGGATATCTTTTCTGAAATATATGTTTTTGGTGTGTTTGTCTAGTATGAGATAACTGTATTTATGTGGATTTGTCTCTGTGTCTTCTATTATAAACCATTGCTCTATTTTGGTGCCAACTATGCTGTTTTAGTTACTATAGCTTTGTACCTATTGTGATTTATCCTGCTTCACTTTTCTTGCTAAGGATTGCTTGAGCTATTCTAGGTCTCTTGTTTTCCAAATAAATTTCATGATTGCTTTTTCTACAAAGAATATCATTGGAATTTTAATAAGACTTGTATTAAATCTGTATCCTGCTTTACGTAGTATGACCATTTTGACAATATTAACTCTGCCTATCCAAGAGCATGTGAGATCTTTTTATCTTCTAAAGTATTCTTCAATTTCTTTAATGTTCTATAGTTTTCATTGCAGAGGTATTTCAATTCTTGTTCAATTGGTTCCCAATATTTTATTTTATTTTTTGTTTGTTTTTGAGGCTATTGTGAATGGGGTAGTTTTCCTAATTTCTCATTCATTGGACTCAACACTGATGTACAGAAATATATTTGATTCATGTACATTGGTTTTATATCATGCTTTTATTTTGAGACAAGTTCTCAGTATATTGTTGAAACAGTCCTGGAACTTGTGATACTCCTGCCTCAGCATCAGAGTAGCTGGTATTATAGACATGTGCCTCCATGCTCAGTTACAAGTATTTTTATGTTACTCTTCCCTGTCTCATCATGGTATCACCAGACACCCTGGACATTGTCATATCTGCTTTTCCTATTGCTAAGCAACATGCCTTTTTTTTTTCCTTTTATTGTTGTTGTTGTTCTTCTTTTCAGATCTACACTACAGTTAAATGTATTTTGACTTATTTCACATACATGAAATATAACTTATTTTAATTAGGATCCCATTATTATGGTTGTACAATATGTGGAATTTCACTGGTTGTATATTCATATATGAACATAGAAAAGTTATGTCTGATTCATTCTACTCTCTTATTTCCATCCCCCACCCTTCCCTAATTCACCTTTGTCCAATACAATGAACACATTTATTGTGTGTTAGCATTCACCAATCAGAGAGAACATTTAACCTATGTTTTGAGGGGATTGGTTTATTTCACTTCACATGTTCATTTCCAGTTCTATCTACTTTTGGTTAAAGGCCATAATTTCATTCTTCTTTATTGATGAGTAATATTCCATTATATATATAATGGATTTTCTTCATCCATTCATTTTTTGAAGGGCACCTTCTCCTGACCTTACCGAATGTCCTTGTAAAGAGCATTCCTGGAGAGCTCTTGTTTTTAAATTAATTCTCCACCTGGTATTAAAACTTTAATTAATTTTTCTCTCTTTATAATAAAATAAATCAAATATTCAACACGTATTAATAAGCTATAGACAATATTGAAAAAAACATATTTCAGTTTTTATTAGATTTGAATGAAAAGATTCTAGGAATACATAATGGAGATAATAGAATATATTGTCTACAAAAATTTCTTTTAAATGTCTTGAAAAATAAATATCTGCTAGTTCAATATTTTTTCCCATTACTTATTATTTATAAAATTTTCCAAGTAGTCAGAACTGCACTATATAAACTATAGCTCTTAATTCATAAGTATTCCATATCTACTTTGTACAACACACATCACAATGCCCCAAAGCAACTCCATTTATGCCCCTAATCTCTGAAACTGTTGTCATGACTGAATTTAATTACTGAAACTTTAGGTGTTTTACATCAGAGATTGGGTAACAAGAGTCATTTAAGACCCTCCATTTTCACCTTTTCTTTAGTTTGATACAGTCCAAAGCATATATATCCCAATGCCAAATATAAATAGATGAATAAATAAATAAATTGCCTTACTCATTAACAAAGGTAAACATCTTTTTTCGTATGTTTAGATATGATTTATACTATAGGAAGCATATAGAATTAGTCAGATATAATGATTATTGATTTCAATTAGTATTCTTATTTTGTACCTACTGAGAGTAGCATGAGTGATTGTGTTGTCATGAAACACAGCTATTGATTGAGATGGGATTTGATCTGATAAATTTCTAATACCAAAGCCTATGCTCTTACATTATAGCACATTGCCAAAAATGTAAGTAAAATATAAGAAGAAAGAAAGCAACAATGAGATATGAAGTCTATTAAAGAAATTGTCGAGGCAGTCCTCACCAAAAAAAAAAAAAAAAAAAAAAAGAAAATACAAAATTTTAATAAATGTTAACAAAAGTGTTTTTAACCTGTAGAACTTAAACAACAATCTATAAAGAGAATAATAAGAAATATTTGCCATGTAAAATTGGCTAACATCAATACCACAATTGTGATGGAACAGGAATTCACATTGAAGAACATCACATACATTAATATGCCTTACGAGAACAATTTAACATTTTTATTAAAAGCTCCAGAATATTTTATCTTACTTGATCTAGCAATTTTGCACATACCCACTTTAGGAGATTTGACCTATAGGAATAATCAGAAAGGAATCAAAATAGTAATCTGCAGACATGTTAAAATACATATTATAATGATAGAAATATAAGGTTGGTCAAATGAAATGAAAATATTAAGTTGGAAATGAAAATATGGTATATTAGTCACATATAGATAACATTATGATAATTAGGTCTTATAGATATCATATCTGTATTTATATTCTGAATCTGAGTCATGGTCTGCTCTCCAAGGAAGCCCAGTTGTTGTAACATAAAAACACTTCAGGACAATCCTGATATGTTGAGACAATAAGACTGTCTTGCTTCTTTGAGTGCCAAGAAAACTACTAAACTTTGTTATTTCTGAGAAACATGTCTATGCATTGCATATTTAGTTAGAACTCTTTACCTGGATATTAAATTAAAGAAGGCAATTATTCCACATGTTAAAATAATAGTGTAAATTGACTTGTTTTTCTTGGGAAAATCACACATGTATTGAACTTTTAAAAACTATACTCTTTATAAATTGTTTTTTCTAAAATAAGAAAAAACAATGTCAAATATATTTTTCTACTGAAATAAAACAGAGGAATCTAAGGAAAGTATTTTCAGTAATTTTAATTGGTTTTTCTGTGCTGCCTGCAAGGTATCGAGTGATAAGTTTTTACTGAAGTAGAAGCTGCATTTTCCACACTGCCACTCACACAGCTGATTAAAAACAGAGTGACCATCACTGATGCCTATAGCTTCAAGACATTTGTTATGATTTTCACTTTCAATGGACAGGTAATTTTAAACTGGTTAAAATATAAGACACATACTATTTAAGCAATGTAATACTTGCATAAAAAGAAACAGCACTTTATATTGATGATGACTTCTGATTATAGGTTCAAGTGTAAATGATCAAAAGACTTTCTAGCAAAACAGCTAGTAGTATGTCTCTAAAGAATAAAACCACACTCAATTAAAAAATGAGCTTCTAATTAAATATTGCAGAAATTATAGCCTACAGAAATATCTGAGTTTGAATGCACTTTATATCCCAAGTAATTTAATATACCCTGTAAGCAATATAGGAAGTTTTCAAGGCTCATGTCTGGCATCAAATTCACCTGAATTTGAGTACTAGCTCCTTAAAGTCTAGATGATTTTGAGTGACATAAATACTCAAGCTACAATTTTCTAATCTAAAATATTCATATAATAAGGCAATTTACTTCAAACAGAGATTCTTAGGAATAAATTAGATAATTCATACGAAGAGTGCAGCAAAGTTCCCGGGAAAGCTCACAGTGGCACATATTGGGTTTATGTTGTTAAAAATTATGATATTATAAGGACAAAAAGACAAAATTCAGGAACATATACAGGCATTCAAATTCTAACCTATATTTAAAATATTCCTTGTCCTAGACAAATCACCAATTTGTCTTTGCTAGAGGTATTTTTTCTGCAGATTTTAACATGCTTAGCTTTTGTTATATGCAAAATAAAATTTTATGTACCAAGTTGTAAAGTAGAGAAGCAATAAATTTACTTCACAAAACTTCCAAATATTTTCCATAAAATAAATTTAAGAAAATAACAGCTCTTGGGCTGGGGATGTGGCTCAAGCGGTAATATGCTTGCCTGGCTTGCGCGAGGCGCTGGGTACGATCCTCAGCACCACATAAAAATGAAAAAAGATGTGTCCACCAAAAACTAAAAAATAAACATTAAAAAAATTCTCTCTCTCTCTCTCTCTCTCTCTCTCTCTTTAAAAAAACAGGTCTCTTGATATATAACTCACATAATAAAAAAAAGTCTTTTAAAGTGTACAGTGCAGTGATTTTAGTATACTCAGAGAGATTTACATCTATTATCAATGTCTAATTTCAGAACATTTTTGTGATCCTCAAAAGAAACTTTGTATCCATTATAAGTCATTACCAATATCTACATCCATTCAAAATTCTGACAGACATTAGTTTACTTTCTTTCTCTACAAAATATTCCGTTCTGGATATTTTACATAAATCAAACTCTGTAATGTGTGACAGTTGTGTCTGGCTTCTTGCAGTTAGTGCAAAGTTTACAAGGTGGATCTATATTACAGCATGTATGAGTACTTTCCTTTATTGTTGAATAATATCCCATTTATTTCTGTACCATATTTATTTTTTCCATTTGTTAACTAACCATGTGTTTCCATTGTGGCAATTTCACACACCTATACTCCTCTAATGTAAATACCACAGTAATAAGAATCAATATTACTACAGTGAATCAGGGGAGATATGTGTCTTTGAGGAACACAAAGTCCTAGGTGTTGTAGAAAGAGTAGAAGAGCAGAATATGAGAAGGACAAACCATTTCAAGAAGGACTCCTTCTATCATTCAACAAAAATATTTCCTCTTCCTTTTAATCTTCAAGAAGTTTAATTGGAAATATCGCCCTTCAGATTACAGTGGAAATAAGGGGCATGCATTTTAATATTAACATCATATTAAGTATACCATCATCATCTGCCTCAACAGCATCAGCATTGCCACTTTGCAGTTTGACAAAGGCTAGTCACAAAAACCAAATAATGTGAAAGAAGCGCATTCCATAATACATACTAAAAACACCAAAACAAAGATGTTTGGGGATATCAAATCTCAATTCCATAATATTTTATATATAGTCTCTCTATGCTATAAGAAATAGAAAAAAAAATCATTCTTACAAAGTAAAAATTCCTTTGTTCTTGTTTGTATAATGTGCAAAAGACTCTGCATATTAAGCTTGATCTTATTCACTAGAAGAATTAAAAATGAGACCTTTATGTGAAAGATCAATACCGCCCTGGATTTCCAAATAAAATTTATACTAATACAATCAGAAATGAATTAATTAACTCTTACACAATAGATTAACCATAATCTATTAATTTATCAGAATTAAATGCATCCTTTTGAGTTAGAATGAGCTTGTGGAGTTTCATTAGGAAGTTGAATTGATTGAATCCATTTTCTCTAATATTTCTATATCAAAATCTTGTTGAAAATAGCTATTCTAAGATGATTCGGAGATTGAAGTATATTAAAATATTAGATGCCAGAAAACAGAAAAAAATATATCATCAGCTCTCTAGTACTGTAATTTGTTTTCCCCATATATAACAATGCATTAATTTAATTTTAAAGTTCTCTATAGTAGGATCTTACATGCTATATCTGGTTCTATTTAAAATGCAGATTAATGTTACAAAGGATGATGAGTTTTCCTCATCTAGTCCATTATTCTGTTCTTAATTACTAAAAACTGAATTTGTTTTGTAATTAACTCTTAAAAGTGTATTGATACTGAAACTGATCACCATAAGTGTTCAAGTCTATGAGTTATAAATTGAAGAAAACTTCTGGAAACAGAAGTCTGAAATATGTCAAAGGACTTTAATTCTTCAGAATACTGACAGATTATCTTTGGATTCCTCTTCCAGCTTGGTGCCTCCATGAATTCTTATTTGTAACTGCATCATTGCAACTTCTATTTCCATCTTTTCATGTCCCTTTCCTCTGAATGTTTATTGTTTGTCTCTTTGATAGGCACATGTTTCAATGGAATTTTTGACAGTTGGATAGTGAGAATAATTTATTTTTTTAGATTTTTTTCACTTCCCTTTAGTTACACATGACAGCATAATCCAATTTAATATAATTATACAAGCATGGAATGTATCTATTATAATTAGGATCCATTCTTGTGGATGTAAAACATTGGTGGGATTCACTGTGGAGTATTCATATATGTACATAGGAAAGTTATGTCAGATTCATGCCACTGTCTTTTCTTTTCCTATCCCACCTACCTTAGCTTCATTCCCCTTTTTCTAATTTACTGAACTTCTATTCTCCCCCCATCCCATTGTGGATTAACTTCCACATATCAGTGAAAATATTTATCCTTTGGTTTGTGGGGACTGGCTTGTTTCACTTAGCATGATAGTCTCCAGATCCATCCATTTACTGGCAAATACCATAAAGACATTCTTCTTAATGGCTGAGTAATATTCTATGGTGTATATATACCATATTTTCTTATCCATTCATCTATTGAAGGGTGCCTAGGTTGACTTCATAGCTCAACTATTGTGAATTGTGTTTCTGTAACATTGATGTGGCAGTGTCACTCTATAGATTCTTGAATTAATTACACCAAAAAGATACATTTTATTTTATGAATTGATGTTCCATTCCAGGATAAAGTTATTAGAACATATATATTTATCATACTATTATCACTATGTTAACTTCCAAGACCAATATTTGTTTTGCCTATTTTATTGTTGAATCTGCATGCAATGTTTGATTCTTTCATTGCATAACACTTTCCAAGATGGCCTGGTAAAGTCTAGAAAAGAATTGTTTCCTAGGATCTTGCAGAGACAGCTCTATAAATGTAATCAAAATATATTCAATTAGAAGAATATTATTCATTCTGAACAGTCATGCATCACTTATTGATGGAGTTAGGTCTGAGAATTATATCCCTAAGTGAGTTAACCATTGTGTGAACATCATAAAGTACATTTACATGAAATAAAATGGCTATGATGTCACTAGATTATAGCATATTTAGAACTCCAACTTGACATAACTACAATCATCTTGATCATAACTGCCATTTTACTTACCTGATGACTCTACAATATATCTCAAATAATACAGTAGAAACAAATTTGCTAAGATAATGAGCCAAGAGTGCTATGGCATCCTCTGAAACCATACTATTTCTTAAATCATGTTGAATATTTTAACTTTTAAGAAAGACCAGGTATACTATGGTTATCTGTAGCCAGTCTTCATTCAGCTTATCTTATACACTTCTTCTTCCTGCCATGGGGTTCAGGTATCCTCCTGTCTTGCTGGTTTGCAACATATATTCCAATCTGTAAGCCTCCAGTAAATTGTACTTTATGCAATCCTGGCTCCGACAGCCAAACGTCATAGTATCTTCTGCCTTTGGTGGCTGGAACTTATACATAGGAATGAGCATCTTTCAAAACAGTACTAATAGATCACTGTATCATAGGTGATTCATCATTGACCAAAGCATCCTTGCATGTCACATAATAATATACCATATGTAATATAAAACATATAATAACTCTGTATTTTGAAATATAAATTAATAACCATTTTAATCTCCTAATTAAAACAAGAAAAAAAGTTACATTTTATTTAAAAATCCACCACCAACTAAAGCCAACAAAAATAATATTATTTTTTTGGTAGAGAAACTGGCACTTTTATTGGTGCATCATAATTACATGTAATCTTCCCCTCAAAGCCTTTACTATTACATTTTGTCCTTGAAGAATTCACTTTTGTCTATATTTCATGCTAGATTATCTTGTACAACAAGAACCTCAGGTGTGCATATGCATGAATCTATGAGAATAATTGTGATTATAACCGCATTTTTAACCTTCATGATAGTGAGTTATATTTAATTATGCACATAAGAGATTCTAAAGGATTCAGGAATATTCAGCCAACAAGAGACTATCTAATATTCACCTTTCAGGAGTATACGGTAACAATTTAAAATAGGAAAACACAAAGTTAAAGGTTTTGATTGAAGTTTTATCCTGAAAAATAAAACTGATTATAAAAGTAATTTTATCTTACATTCAAAAAATCGGTAGCATACTTTATATACAGAGTTACGAAAAATTGTGCTGTGAATGGATAATTATGATTGTAATGCATTCCACTATTGTCATGTATGTAAGCAATTAAAAATAATTACACATAATAGTGGAATTCATTATGCTGTATTTGTACGTGCACATAACATTAAATTATGATTTGTGGAACACAATTCTAGGTGTGAATATAAAATATAACACTTTAAATCATTGCATTATATTAACAATAGAACCTGATGCATAGACTTTTTTCTATCTAACAAAAAGCTGTGCTCACTCATTCATAATAAAGACACACGTTTCAAATAGTGCTTACAAGTTGCATACTTTGTTCTCCTTGTAGTACTCACATAGTATTGCTGTGCAGTTAGTTCTAAGCCATAGAACACAAGGTACATTAATGAGCATTGCTGTTAGAAGAAAGATTTTTGAATCAGTATTCCTTCTCTACATATTCTATCTGGTTCAATCAGAGGGTTATTAAAGGGAACTAGGTTATTAAAGGGAACAAACCCACAGCAAGCAACCTGTATTCCAAAAGCTTAATGTGACCTGAATGTGCTTGCCTGAGTACAGAGGCCTTGAAATGCTTTGTCCCTAAGCAAGACATGTTTTGTTTTTCAAATTCTGAATTAAGAAACATGCATCATATTAAGTAAAACAATATATAAAATTTACTTACTATGAAATTGTGATGTATTTACAGACTATCTTATGTAACCCTTATAGACAAATATACAGTCCTAGAATTTTTGGACTTTGGAAGATTGTATATGCTCTACCATAAATAGCATTTGCAGGAAATCTGTGGAAGTAAACACAAATTAATAATGCAGGTTTTTTCTAGTAAAATATGTGAAATAAATGTTATAATTTTTTTTAATTATATCAAATTATCCCACAGAATGTTTTGCCTTCAAACTGATATAGATGTTGCACTTTGTGACTACAGATCAGGGATTTTTGATATTAATTTCAATATTTAAATGAATGGTAATATCAGTACATTTATTATTTTTAAACATAAAAATAATAAATTTATTATTTTTAAACATAAAAATAATAAATTTATTATTTTTAAACTTAAAAATAATAATGTTCATCATTATGTTAAAGACGACTGGTAATGTTGAAGGGTAAATTTATACAATGCATATACAGTAGTTAAATGTCAAGACTTACAGAAACCTAAACCTTCAACATGAAAAAAATCTCTAGATATAAGATTTGTAAGATTTAAAACATGCTAATAACTTGTTAGAAGTCAACTGGGAATGATTTTATCAAGCACAACCAGGTAAAGTTCATTTGCTTATAATAAAAGAATGCTTCCCATTTTATGTAATTATGTCTGGAATTTTAACGGGAGTAAAAATCCATGTATTGACTTTTACGTATTTCTGTCACCACCATTATTTTTAATCACATTATATTATGGATTCTACAATATATGGTAAAATGTCCAGAGCCTGAAAAATAGCAATTGACTTCCACTTAATTGGAATTTGAGTGTGATAGAAAAAAGTAAAATTATTCTTGAAAGGTAAAGTTGTAAATATTTTCCTAATGGATATATCAAGCTAAGTATTTAGCCTTGGGTCACAAGTTTAAGAACACTCATGATCCTAAAATACCAATTTCTTATGTTATTAAATATAATGCTAAAAGATTGTTACAGTATAAAAATGTATACTTCTAAAAATAATAGACAATTGATAGAAGTAGTATGAAAAACTTCACTTAACTTCCTATAGTTAAAATATTGAGCTTTGAAAAAATGATAAGTAAAGATCTACTGGATGTAAAAAAATATATATATTCATACACTTAATCCTCAATTTATTCTCTGAAATGCTACAAGAAAGTGTTAGCTTTAAGCAACTATCAGCAATTTCACACTAAAAACTATGAAATATATAATAATTTATTCTGTTATGCATTAGCATGCATCTAATATAACATGGGATAGAAATAAGACAAGCACTAGTTTATGGTTAATGTAAGAAAATATTTTAGAAATTAGCATTGGTAATATTTGCCTGAGGGCTTCAATGGTTTTTCATAAAGAATAATTTTAAATTAATAGCTAAGAGATGCAGTTATATTTAGGGTATACTAAGTTAATTACTTGTACTTAAGCTTCTAAATTTAAATTTAATAAAATTTTCATTTGTAGCAGAACTAATATTTAGCATTAACAATTTTGTCTGAAAACATCTTCAATAAATTATATAATATAGCCATTGTTTTTATCATGCACATATGCATATATAGTTACAAATATAAACATAGTATATATATTCAGGTATATATGGTTCATGATCCAACTTATGACATTTCAATTTGTGCTAAGTTTGTGAAAGTGTTATATACATTCTAACTTACAATATTTTTGGCATATGTTGAATTTTTTGTGATGTATCACGTTTATACTTCAAGGAACAACTGAATATAATATATAATACATACATTTGTGTTTCTGTATGTGTGTATATGTAAAAATGATATGTGTGTATATGTGCACCTACAAGCCAGAAGAATTTTACAGATGTTAGTAGTCAAAATATTAATAACCACATTTATTAGTTGTTATCTTAATCTGTTCTGTAAGTTGTAATAATATTGATGGGGGTAGTATTCCCTGCTTTCCATTCACAGGGAACTCAGCCCCTTGTTGCCTGATTCACTCCATTTTAATCAAGAAATTCAATTTATGACAACTTTCTTGCTGAGCTTTTCCAGAATTTCTGCAATGCATTTTGGAGTGTTTATCAGTGTTGTGAAGGTAATAATTGAAGGTACTAGGGGTTGGAGGTGTCAAAGTCAGGTGTCAACTTTTTAGGAAACTTCTATACTATCCTCAATCTCTGTAAATAGAAGTTCTATTTCTGTCACTCCTTGTGTGTTTTTCTTTGCAGATTGTTATAACTCATTTTTTTTTATTTCCTAAGTACAATATATTTTTTAATATTCATGAGTTCAAAGAATATAGATGCATAAAAAAGTATTCCCAAAGATATCTGTATCTATAATTTGGATCAGATTTTTAAAATCACATTTGTAGTTACTTTGTAGGCTAGTATATTATTCAAGAATTTCCAGAGAAATAACTGAGAGTATGGTGGATAAGTAGATAAATGAATGAATGAATTTAGATAAATAGATAAATGAATGGTAATATCAATACATTATTTCATATTTGAATAAATATCTATAATGACAGAATTAGGTAATGTGATCATGGTGTTTGAGAAATTCTATGATCTGCCTCTTCAATCCAGTGGCCTGGAAAACCAGAGTGTATTTCTAGATCTAATCTAAAAATCCAAGAATCATGGGGGCCAATGGTACAAGTGATCTCCCCTCTACCATTCCCCCTTATTTTTTAAGGAAACTTTTCCTACAGGAAATATTACATCTTTTTATTTCACAAGCTACAGTCATCTACAGAGTTTTTGGCAATGTTGCTTGAGCCAATAGAATTTGCCTTTCAAACAAAAGATGAAGTTGAACTTCACGGGCAGTCGCTAGGAACATATGTGAAGAAGGAATCCAGGTAAATTGGCTATAGGTAATTCCTCAATGTGCCCTGAAAGTGTCTCCTGAAAACTTTCCCTGGAGTTTTTAGTCATTTACATAAACACAGTATTTAAGAAATTGCATCGATTAAACTTTTACATATCAGTTTGACATTGATCTGATTGACATTCCTATGTTTACCTCACCACAACCTTAACACTTAATGAAGTGACAGTATTCCCTTATTGCCCCTGTGGATCAGTTCTCCAGAGATCTCCATCTAATACTCAGGAGCATGTCCTCTGAAGATTATTTGATCAGTCCCCTTCCCTTTGAGTTTCAGGTCTTATTTAGTCATATGCCAGAGATCTGAGAGAGAGGAGAGTGGCAGTGCTGAGATATTTATTTTCAAGAGTTGTAATTATCAAAAAGAAAGCATTCCTTCACTGAAGAAAGGACATTTGTTGTTCTCTTCTATCAGCTCTCTCTCTCTCTCTCTCTCTCTCTCTGATAATCTTGCAGATCTTGCTTGATTTTATCGAAGAAATTTGAATGTTATGTTATTTGTAGGTATTGTTATTATTGTCATTTTAAAAATTATGAAATCATTTTGAGGGGATGAAATGAGTTGCACAAATCATTTGTCATTTTAACAGCCTTCAAATCATAGCAATTAAAATAAAAGCTTTGTATAAGCAATTTATAAATACTTGTGCATCTGCATTTGGAGTGCATGCTTCTAAAGAGCAGGATTATTTTATTTCCTCCCTACATCCCCGGCTCCATTCCTTTCTTCCTTCATCCATTCCTTATTTCCTTTCTCCTTCCCTTCCTTTATTACTTCCTTCCTTTTCTGCATCTTCAATTTTCAGAGCATTGACAAAAATTCAATGGAAATTTATTGAAAACTCAATATGATGATAATACTGCCTAGTTTGCAGCATTGTCTATAAATAAAGTTCAAATATGAAAATGTTAGCAAACAATGAGACACCATACATTTTAAAAGTATTTTCTCCACCTTTAATGCTTTTATTTAGATACAATGATGTTTCCATAAATATCCTACATTATAATATGATTTAATATATTTTTGACTTAGACTTACCACTTTGATAGAGTGTTCTTTGTCCTTCTTTGGTCAGCACAAATTTTCAATACTATATCCAAAGAAAGGCTTTAGTTTCAAATATCTGTACCTTTGCTGTACCTTTTTCTGTACACACAAATTTATAATTTTAGATTTAGTAAGCATCATCCTACATGGATACATTTTTCATTAATGTTTTGATAATAGATATTTATCATGTTTTCAAAACCAGAAAGTACTTGTAGACTTAAAACAAAAACATAATAAATGATGAAACAATTCAACGATTTTACATGACTCTGACAATATTATTTTTATTTATTTTCCTTATCAGCTTCTATTTTTCTTCAATAATATCTCCATTGGCATTTCTATTAAATTTTAGTTTTACTAACTAGTAATACAAATGTCTATTTAAATTTTGGCTTTCATACAATTATTTTCTCCACTCAGTTTTTATAAAATTATTATACAGCTCACCATCAGATTTATCAAATTCTATGTTCATGAATATACAGCCTATCTGATGTTCTTTTACATAAAAAATTATGAAAGAGGGAGAGAATGAGAGAGAGAGAGGGAGAGGGAGAGAGAGAACTTCCACACACAGAAAAAAAACACACAGAATAAAACATTTCTGCTCAGGAAATTATCATAGTTATCTATATTTTCAAAGAACTTATGTAAGAAGATCATTTTATAATATCATATGTAATATTGCTTTCATACTATACACTGTTTTCTTCATAATTATTCCATTCATTGTACATAGGTTTGAGACAGTAAGATATCCATCATAATGTATGTCTTTTAAATTGTTGACACTAATCAAATGAAGTTAATATGAGCTATTTGATTATCAGTATCAGCAAACTTGTTTTAAAAATAATTTGAGAATAAAGATGTCTACCACATTGGGGTTGGGTTTGCGGTTCAGTGATAGAGTGCTTGCCCAGCACATGCAAGGCACTGGGTTTCATCCTCAGCACTACATATAAATAAATAAAATAAAGTTATTTTTAAAAAATGTCAACCAAATGTACTGTTTCTAGCCTTGTGCTTGAGACACAATACAATGTGTTATACTATTATTTTACATTTGTATTGAGTGATTAATAAAAAAGTTCCAAAAGAAATTTATTGTTATTATTTTCACCTCATAGAAAATGAACATGCTGAGATATTCCTAGAAATGATGATTTATTTTAATCATATTTTCAACTTTCATATCTCCTGTCCAGTGGAGTACTGATTTCTGAAAAATAATTTCTTTCTTTAATTTTATTTTATAATTGACCAAAATGTTTCTCTTATGTAAGGTGTTTGGATATACTTTTTGAAATTTTAAATGCCTAAAATACAGGGAATATATGACTTAGCTTTATAAAGAATGAGGAAATCTTTTAGTATAGCATTGAAAGAAAGATTTGGGCAATGCAGTCTGACAATAGTCAATTTCCCAGAACTTCAACTTTAGTTTCTATAATAAGGAAACAATTGTCTGAATATACAGTGTCTGTGTTGATAATTATAATCAATAATAAAGGAATTGTATATGTGTGTGTGTGTGTGGTTTGTTACATGTATGACAACAAATAATTAGAAATGTTAATTATCTGTGATTTTCATTCACTTCTCTACTTCTATCATGTGCCTTTCAGTTGACTTTCTAAATTGATTTAAGAGCATTTTAAAACAGGATCTACTAATCTGTTCCTCCATTACATCTACATTTTGGATGTCTCTCTGTTTTAATAAGATTGAGCTTATTTAATACATATTTTCAAATGCCCTTATTTCCAAGAAACTAATTTTGGATCCTACCATTATATGGTATTCTATTCCAATCCTGTCACTAAATCAAATTCCTTTCAACTTCTCAGATAATAACTAAGTTGGATCATCCTTTTATCTCATTCCTGCATGCTTGGCATTTCAGCATTTGAAATATAATTCAGATGATGATGAACTTACTCTAGAAATGAATAAAATGGTCATATGTAGGTCTTTTATTTCTAAACTTTTAGATATATATCAAAATGATACTTGATATTTCCTCTTTGATACTAATCTATAAAATCATGTTGCTCCTGCAAAACTTTTCTAATATTCATAATTTTAATGAAGTTAAAATTTACATAATTTTAATATCTAAGCATATCACATTTATGTAATATTTATGTAATCACTTCTATAATATGAGGAATATTTTTCTTTGTAATCATCTTATTTTGAAACTTTTTAACTATGTCACATAGCATAAACAAATTCTGTCAATATACAAATAGTCACATAAGAGCATGTTAAAATACTGACTTTATAATAGATGAAGATTTTACCAAGAGTACTAATTTTTAAGAAGTTATTTTTATATAACATATTTGCAAGAAATTATTAAAATATTTTATTGATATTCACACTTAACAGATACTATGTAACCCAAAGGTAATCAAATCAGAAACACACTGTTTGTTTATAGTTAGTATTATTTACATGTAGTGTATATACTGATGTATTGTTAAATATATTACGTATATGAATTTCCATTTCCATGTTTTGAATTTTATTTATTATTTCTAATTATGGGTATTTTAAAATACAATAAAAAGAGTAATGTTTTCCAACTATATATGCAAAATATTAAGATCCAACATAAATTTGATGAACAGCTAATACGAGAAACGAAACAGCAGTCCCATTGCTGAAGTGCAAAATAACAAAACTTTTTATCATGTCAGTTTCCATTTCAATATTGCTTTAATTTTATATCCAATTCTATATGTATATTTTAATATATATTTATTTCTCTTTTTCCTTAAATATATGTACATATATACACACATATATATATGTATGTGTGTATAGTTAATCTTACTAAGGTTGTAATCCAGGTATCACTAGCTCTTTCATCATATTTCTCTGAAGCAGTTTGAACTAGAAAGGAAATTTATTTTGCTTGTATCTGTTACCTGTTTCTCATAGGTTGGCATGTTGTCTGAATTAGTGAATAAACAGATCAACACTTGGAATTTTATCTCAACAGCTCAAACTTTTTAATGTGCTTCTTTCATATTTGCTATTCAGTGACATTGAACTTTTTATTCTTTTTTTTTTTTACAAAGACTTTATATTCTCCTTATAAACAAAGAAAAATTACCTACTCGGGAGCAAAAATGACATGAATCATTATGCAAAATATTATATTGAAAAAACACAAACATAATATTCAAGAACTATTCCTAACTCCATTGGCTGTGAACTATTAGAGCCTATTTAATTAAAGTTTTAGTTAAAATGTGCAATTATTAAGAATATTCCTTGTAATTTAATCCCCTTCCAAGGTTATAGGACAAACATTTTTAAATGAAAATGTTGAAAGCAATTGCTCACAGCAACATTATTCATAATCATAATGCAAGCTAATTATTCCATATTATACATCACAGCCAGTTCTTATATTGTGTATCCGTCTTCCAAGTCTAAGATTATAGAGTTAGTATTTTGTTAATCCTCCTGTAGTTTCATCAAAATAAAACAATGCACAGACTTAAGAAACATTAAATCAATGTCTCTGGTCTTGATGAATACAAGATCTATAACATTTCTCAAGTTTTTTTTTTCCAAATAACTTTTTATTTGATCATCTTTTTATTAGATTTGTTTTATTTTTTACTTGATTTTCAAAAAACAGAGGTAAGAAGAGATGAACAGAGCTGAAAGCCAACATACCCTTTCTAAGCACTCTTTTCCCTTCTGACCTCATCTTTTCATTGATTTATTTACTTATGTATTTTATTATCAGAGATTGAACCCAGAGGCACTCAACCACTGAGCCACATCACCAGCCCTATTTTGTATTTTATTTAGAGACAGGGTCTCATTGAGCTGCTTAGCACCTCACATTTGCTGAGGCTGGCTTTGAACTTGTGATCCTCCTGCCTCAGCTTTCCCAGCTGCTGGGATGACAGGCCACAGCAGTGGGCTCCATATCTTTAGTTACATCAGGTTGCATGTGCAGGATGGTCCTACATTTTAGAGAGGGGTGCTAAGGACGTGAAATTTGGCCTCAAGCATTAAAAAATGAATCTGGATTGTAAAAAATGGGTATCTCTTAAAGCCATTTGTTGTCTTCTTATTTCTTTCAGACTGTCAAAAATATTTCTCAGAGAAATTATAAGACCGAAATACATTGTTGTATTTCTGGAACACATAGGATAATATCAACTGTAGAGTTAAAGAGTCAATAAGTAAATAAAAAAAAAATAATTAATTGATTTTTTTTAAAAAAGTCAACAAACTGAAAAGGCATGTGCTGACAGAAAAAGCTTCAATCGTGATGGGGCACACCTGTAATCCCAGCTACATGGGAGGATGAGACAGGAGTTGCACAAATTTGAGACTAGCCTCAGGAACCTGTCTGAAAGTAAATTTTTTAAGGAAGCTTTTATTGCTGGTGTTGTTTATTTTTATGTGGTGCTGGAGATCGAAACAGTGCCTCACACATGCCAGGCAAGTGCTCTGCCACTGAGCCACAGACCCGGTTCCTCAAAGTAATTTTTGTCAAAGGGGCTAGGGGTAACTCAGTGGTAGTGTCCCTAGGAGAAGGACCACTGATAAGTAGTTTTATTCATCAAAATGAAGAGTGGTAAGTTGAGAAAGTGGTAAGAAATCCAGATGGAACTTCAGAAAATGACACATAAAAACAACTAAAGTAGGGGGAATGGACTATGAGAAAAATGAAGGAGAAAACAGTAAGAAAAAAAAAATTCCCATTATTCATATTAGTACTTCTTGTGGTATTATTCTTCTGAATTATTATTCTTCTTCTGAATTATTTAATTTTTACTACCCATGGAATAACTAAATCTGATGCTCTTCCTTATAGGCACCAACTAAAGCAGACATCTATCTTTCACTAGTCTGGCATAATTTCTAATAACCATTGATGTTACACCCAAAATACTGCCTACTTTTTCAAGTATTATCTGTATAAGCATATATCACTGAATGTGGACATTTCAGAAACTGTCAATCTTAGAAATGATTGCTTTACATTTTGGATAAAGAATAAGCCCATGATTTTATTATTTTTACCCATTTGTTCATATATTGAACTAAAATGTTGGGTTTATCATCACACAATGAGTATACAAAATCACTTAAGTTGTAAGTAATAGTAATTTTTTCTTTCTTTTTTCTTTTTTTTTTTTTTTGAGAAAGAGTGAGTGGAAGACGGTGGCCATATTACAAGACTGGGGGAAGTCTCTCTGAAGTGATGGCACTTGAACTGAGGAGACCCATGGTGTTTAAAGAAGGCAATGATGTAAGCAACATTGCAAAATAATACAAATGTAAAATAAAAGTGGGGAAAGAGTTTGGCATGTTCCAGAAGTCAAACCAAAAGAGAGAAAGGGGCTGAATGAATACAAATTGTCTGGTCACAATCAGATGTTAAAATGCATCCTATGTGAAATAGGAAGCCATTGGAGGTTCACAGTGGAATAGTAACTGTATCTGATTATCATGTTTCAAAAGTTTTAAGGTAGACGCTGTTTTACAAGTTAAAGTATTAAAGCCAAACATTATGGTGCATACCTGTCATCTCAGTGACTCAGGAGTCTGAGGCAGGAGCACGGCAAGTTCAAGATCAGTCTTAGATACTGAGTCAGTTTCTGTCTCAAAACAAAATCTAAAAAGCACTTAGGGTGTAGTGCACTGTAAGAGTGTCCCTGGGTTTGATTACTAATACTATCTTAAAAAAATATATTTTAAGAGAACAACTAAAGGTGATAATAATGGAAATGGGGAGAAAATTTAGAGATATAATAGCAATAAAAATCATGGATAAATATTGGCAATGGTAAGAAATCTGTACAAAAGCATCCATGTTAGGTGAATTGTCTATGAATAATCCAAACTGCATATCCCACTTATTTTTTATTGCATAATACACTGAAGAATGAATGTCATAAACATTGCACCTAGTATAGAGGTTCTGGAACACGTGGACATTTTTTTCTACCTCTTAAAAATCTTTACATACAAATACCAGTACAAATTTCACGATGCAGAAGCCTACAGAAAAGAAACAATAATGACCTATTTTCTGTATGCTTAACCAAGCAAATATTTTGTTATAGTAAATAAACCTTTCTCAAGATCTGATCAAATATCCTAAGATTAAATATATTATCTTCCTGTTTCCAGAAATTCAAAATAATTGTGTTTTATTCACATAGTATTATATAACTGACCAATAATGGAGAACTTAACTACAATCCTTCAAAAAAT
Organism: Marmota marmota marmota; assembly: GCF_001458135.2. Classification (NCBI taxonomy): domain Eukaryota; kingdom Metazoa; phylum Chordata; class Mammalia; order Rodentia; family Sciuridae; genus Marmota; species Marmota marmota. Next base: position 8,837,278 of record NW_025999961.1, read on the forward strand.
GCTTCTTGTCCCTCAGAATGGTTATATCATTTTAATAGATACAAAAATATCTGAAATACTTCCTCAAAGAGAAAAAAGTAAAAGTGTCACTATCTCTCTGTATTTGAGTTGTTCTGGGGAAAACAAAAGGAACATTTAGCAATGACCCAAAAAACAAAACAAACAAACAAACAAACAAACAAACAAAAACAACACCATACTTCACGAACCAGTGAAAAGACCTACCTTAAATAAGCGATTTATATGATGAATGTTGGGATGCACATGCATACTTACACACACACACACACACACACACACACACACCACCTAGAGTTTTCCAAATCTCAGGTAGAATTGTGATTTCACTAAATCCTGCCAACTCAGTAATATTGTAATCAGACTATGGTTGAGCTGTTAAACAGGACCACAAACACATAAAAACATTAATTAGCAGTATTTATAAAAATTCTGACATCACAGAACATCAGCGGGTGTACATGAAAGAGTAAACCCAAAGGAAATACCAAGCCATGTCTCCGACTTTTTTTCATTATTTGGGGTTCCAGCCACAGGAAAGTAAGAGATGTGAGGCCAGCTGGTGGAAGTAGCCCAGCATCGGATCAAAAAAGAGAGAATTTATGACTAATATTGACTTTTGAAATACATTTATTCCAGAATCCCAGACACTGAAAGTAGTTTATTTACGAAAGGGGCGTGTGTAAGAGGGTAAACCATGCCAGAGGAAGGCAAGTAGAAGGCAGTTTAAGTAAAGTTGGCAATTTATAATTGTAGCTCCTAAAAGGGAAATAGCACAAAATTAGTTCTGCTGGTGTTATCCATTGTCAAAGAATTATTTATTTTTACATATCATTTTTACTTCAATTATATCTCCTTACTCTCTCATTTCTTTCTTTGGTCACTTGCTAGTAATGCTTCAGAATCTTCATTTCTCTCCTTGTTTGCATTTAAAATTCCCCAACTTTGTCTTTTATTATCAAATGATTTCTAATCATTTTGTGAAAAATGAATTAATGTCTACTACTTATTTTTAATATCAGATTGATTTGCAAATAATCCACATACCATTTAATATACATAATTAAAGATAAAATTCAATATATTTTGTCATTTCATGGAGTTGTACAACCCTCCCACAACTAATTTCATCATAGAGAGAAACTTTATACACTTTTAGCATGACTTACCCCTATTATTAAATCTACTAAACCCTAATCAGCCCCAGGTCACTACTATTTTACCCTCTATATCTAAAAAAAATTATTTTGGATTTATCAAATAAATGAAATGATCAAACACATGATCTTTTGTTATTGCTTTATCATTCAGCATGTTTTCATGGTTCATGTCTGTTTTAACATGTATCAGCATTTCATTTACTTTTATTGCCAAATAATATGCATTGTGTAGCTATACAGCATTTTCATTACCAATTTATCAGTTGAGATACATTGAATTGTTTCCACTCTTTGTTATTATGAACAATAGTGTTATGAACATTAGTGTGCAAGTTTTCATTCATCTGGAAGTGAACTTACTGGCTCATGTGGTAAGTCTATTTATTTATTTATTTATTTATTTATTTATTTATTTATTTATTTATTGGTGGTAATAAAAATTTACTGAATCAAAGCTGAATTTAACCTACAATTCAAATTGTTGGAAGGAATAGGATTCTTGTGAGCATTCATTTTAAGTGTAAATGACTTCCTCAGGTATATACTTATCAATATAAATCAAATACAGCAAACTGTCTTTATGATGACTTATACTGTCCCAAACCTGACAATATTTGAAAATCACTGACAGCATTAATAGATTAAATTTTTGGAAATATTTAAATTAAATAATGAGTACATTAACTTTGCAAACAAATATAAAAAAGAACACAAACACATATGGATTTCCTTTTTTAACATACAGAAAGGAATTTTATTTGGATAGTACATAGTATCTGTCTTTTATTTGGAGTAGATTATAAAGAATATAAAACATTATATATTAGAAAAAATCAATCTTCAATCAACATGACTTTTTGCACAATGTTTTATTTTAATGTATTTGGCAAGATCCATGATATTACAGTAAAATTATTCCAAAAGCAACTGAACTAAATACCTCAAATTATATAGCACAACTTGGTGAGCATTTTTTCATGTATTTGTTGATTGATTGTATATTCTCTTCTGAGAAGTGTCTGTTCAAATCCTTGGCCCATTTGCTGATTGGGTTATTTGTTTTTGTTGTTGTTGTTGTTTAACTTTTGAGTTCTTTGTATACTCTAGAGATTAGAGCTCTATCTGATGTTTGAGGGGTAAAAATTTGTTCCCAGGATGTAGGCTCCCTATTCACCTCACATATTATTTCTCTTGCTGAAAAAATCTTTTTAGTTTGAATTCACCCCATTTATTGATTGTTGGTTTTAACTCTTGTGCTATAGGTGTCTTATTAAGGAATTTGGGGCCTGCCCCCACATGATGAAGATTAGGGCCAACTTTATCTTCTATTAGATGCAGAGTCTCTGGTTTGATTCCTAGCTCCTTGATCCATTTTGAGTTGAGTTTTGTGCATGGTGAGAGAAAGGGATTCAATTTCATTTTGTTGCATATTGATTTCCAATTATCCCAGCACCATTTGTTGAAGATGCTGTCCTTTCTCCATTGCATGTTTTTAGCACCTTTGTCTAATATAAGGTAGTTGTAATTTTGTGGATTTGTCTCTGGGTCCTCTATTCTGTACCATTGGTCTACCAGCCTGTTTTCGTGCCAGTACATGTGGTAAGTCTCTTTAAAAAGTTTTGAGGAACTCCCAGACTGTTTTCTAAGCTGAGTGCTCCATTTTAAATTCCCATCAGCAGTGTATGAAAGCCCCAATTTATTCACATCTTTGTGAACACTTGTTAAACTCTGTGTTTTTGACACTAAGGTATATCAGGTTGTCTGAATAAGCTTTTGATTTACTACTATTCCTGATGACTAATGATTAGGATCGTTTTTTGTTTTTTTCATTTTTTTTCTTATGCTTACTGTTTATTTGGAAATGTTCTTTGAGAAGTGTCTGTTCCATTATGTCCATTGCACAGCCTGAACAAGAGCACTTCTTCATTAGATATGCCATTTTTAAATATTCTACCACATTCTGAGGATTGTTTTTACACTGTATTGAAGTATCCTTTGTAGCAAAAAAGTTTTCAAATTTGATTAAGTGCAGTTATTTGGTGTGTACATGATGCTTTTGTAATTTACTTTCATGAAGACACATACCTAGGTTTGTTTTATTTTTCCAAGAGTCTTATATCTTTAACTCTGACTTTTATGGATGAGCGTATATTTCCCTCCATTTTGAATTAATTTGTATATGTGGTGTGTGTTATAGTTTAACTTTATTCTTTTGCATATGGTTATCCAATAACACGAATTGATTCTATACTTTCCCATTTTTCCTAACAATTGAGTAATCATTTTGAAATGTTCTCTTAATTTTATCCTACATCTTTAGAATAACTTGGCTTTGGTTAATACGTTTGGACATGGAGACAGTGTTTGTCCATTCTTTTCCAAATTATCTGATTATTTTTCTCAGACAGTCACTTAGCTAGAGATGACTACAAACTTTGAGAAATTATTTTTACCACATCATTCCCTAGTATAAAACTCTTAGAATCCAAACCTGTTGAAAAGCTGAAATATTTCATATCCTATGACACTGTTGCCAAGAATAAAAACACACAAAAAAATCAACAGAAATATCAACTAATGTGAAAATTGATTTGACTTTTCCATTCATTCTTCCACTTTTTGATTGCTCTTTGCAGACCAGGGTTTTATATTATTTGCCTGTTGTTCATTTTTACACTGTGAAATGCTAAACGATTAAGTCTAATGATACCATAATATTGTTTTGAAAAGGAGGCAGAGTGTTAAATGTAACATATAATTATAAAAATGTCTTTATATTTATATGTTTCTTTTCAAAGGTAATTTAAGGCAAACTATATTTACCAATATCTAAAATGTTATGCAAAATCTTATAAAGTCCTTCAAAGAGTAGACTAAATAATAGAATCTTTTCATTTTATTTTTGTTTTTAAACAATTATTTTTGTAAAATATTTTCTAGTAGTTGATGTTTGTTTATTTATTTATTTATTTATTTATTTATTTATATGTTGTGCTGAGGATCAAACCTGGTGCCTCACACATGCTAGGCAAGTGCTCTGCCACTGAGCCAAAACCCCAGCCTTCTCTTTATGTTTTTATTAGTGTGTGAATTTCATGCATAAGAGTGGGGTTCACTTTGACATATTCATAAATGCCTACAATATTGTTCCATTTCAGTGCTCAATAGATCCCCTTTCACTCCCTTCATCCTCCCCTGATCTCCTTGCTCTGTTGTTTTGGTCTTCCCTTTATTGGTTTATTAATTTTAGCTGATGCTTTAATTTACACATTGAAATTTAATTCATTTTGATATATTTATAAATGCACAGAGCATAATTTTGTCGATTTTGTTCTGAATTTCCTTCCTTTCCTAACCCTCTTCTCCTCCCCTTGACCACATTTCTGAACTACACTGTTCTTCCTCCTATTTGCTAAGATCCCTTTTTTATTTTACAATTTTTTTTTAACTTCCAAATATGAAAGAAAACATCTGACTCTTGACTTTTTGAGTCTGGCTTATTTTGCTTGGCATGATGTTCTCAGGTTCCATACATTTACCAGCAAATGACACAATGTCATTCTTCTTTATGGCTGAGTAAAACTCCATTGTGTACGAACACTACATTGTATTTCTTCATTCATTTATTGGCAGATACCCAGGCTGGTTCTATAACTTGTCTACTATGAATTTTGCTGCTATATACATCTGTAAATATATATGACTGTAGAATCCTAATTTAAATTATTTTGCACAACTACCAAGAAGTGGATAGGTGAATCATATGTTCGTTTCAGTCCTAGCTTTTTTAGAAATCTCCATCTGCTTTTCAATGTATTTTGCTTATTTGCAGTCACACCACCAATGAATGAGAGTACATTTTCTCCCACTTTCTTGCCAGCAATTATCAGTATTTTAATTTTACTTTTATTTTATTTTTATTCTTGATGACATTCTTCACAGATATAGAAAATAAGTTTTAAAATACATATAGAATAATAAAAGCCCCACAATGAATGCAATACTAAGCATTAAGAGTGATGCTTGAGAGATCACAATGACTGATGTAAAATTATATTATAGAGCCATAGTAACAAAATAGCACGTTATTGTCATCAACACAGAAATGAAAACCAGTGGATTAGAGTAGAAGACAAAGAGAAAAATACTCATAAATATAGTGCTCTAATAAAGAAGGAAGGCACCAAAATCTTATATTGGTTGCAAAACTGGATATCTATGTGTAGAAGAATGAAACTAGATCCCTGTCCTTCACACTGCACAAAAGTAAATTTGATGTGAATCAAAGAGCTAGGAACTGACTCGGAAAAACTTCAACTGCTAGAAAACAACATAGGGTCAACTTTCCAATATATTCATCAAGCTGCATTGACTGCCTTAATAAGAATTTTAAAGCTCAAGAATTAAAACCAATAATCACTGAGATGGCCTCAAATTTAAAAACTTCTGTACAACAAAGGAGACAATTGTGAGCAGCAGGGGATTAATATGAAAGCAAATAAAGGACTCGAAAAACTTAACAACACACACACACACACACACACACACTCCAATTAATGAATGGTCAAATCCAAACAGATACTTGCCAAGGAAAGAATACAAATGGCCAACAAATAAATGAATTCTTAGCATTCAGGGAAATGCAAATAAAAATTACAATAATATTTCATCTCAATCCAGAGCAATCATTGAGAATGCAAAGAATTGTAATTTTTGTATAAAGAAAATAAATTGCCTTCTACAGTAAATATGCAAATAATACATCCTGAGATGGAAACCATTTCCTTATCATTCACTGAAGTAATATGTTTTGTTTTAAATATATCAGATATTAATAGTATCTATATTCTGTCCCATAATGTTATTGTTTCATTAAATTAATGAATAACAAAATGATATCTCAGTTCTTTCATCTAGTGAGAATAACCTAACTAAGTATTGTAACATATGTATTTTAGATAGATGTTGCAAGTCAGAATTTAGAGGGAAAGGGTTTGGGATTATGAAGGTTAAAGTAAAAACCAGTATTCTAACAATTGGTCAATTTTGCAAAATTGTGTGAGTAGATTAGTCTGTTTGATGAGCCTGGAATCTATGATACTAAGTCAATTAAACCAAAAAATGAAAGACAAATATGGGTTTATCTTACTTATATGAGGAATCTAACTCAAACAACAACAACAATAAAATAGGTCTTGTGTTAGAAGGGATTAAAGATTGTGATTTGTGATGCTAATGTGGGGGAAAGATGATCTTGGCTAATAGGTACTAATTTTGTTTAAAAGATGATATAAGTTCTTGAACCTAATATATAGCATGGTGACTATAGATGATAATAATATGCTGTACACTCCAAATTTTCTAACAAAGTAGATCTTAGGTGTTTCAGGCACAAAGTAAAAATTGGGAACTTGGTAAAATGATGGATATGTTAGCTTAATTTTGGTATCCACTTCATAGTATATAGGTATATCAAAATATTATATCACTCATGTTAAATATATGCGATTTCTCTTTTTTTTTTCTGAAGAGCAGGCCTAGGAGGTATCCTGAAAAGTGTACTTTTGATGTCTTCCTCATATGATTCTGATTTAGATATTTAAAGAACTGTTTTTCAAATACTGAGTTGCTGTACAAATAAGTACTACAGATGAAAATCAAAATCTTCCATTGAGTTGTGGTACCAAGAAATTATTAGTGCTAAAGAAGGATTAAAACCTTAGAAAGCCATATTTGATATGAGACACTAAACAACAACAAAAAAATTGAATAATGTTTGAAGAATTCCTTAGAGTTAGGAACTTATGTCTAGAAATAAGTATCATAAGGAATGACAGTCACAATTTATCTAAAGGTGTAACAACTTAAGAAATGATTGTAATATTTTCTGGAAAATTTTTCTGATATTTTATATTTGAAGTTTCTTATTCTGTAACTTATGGCTTGATGAATTTTAAATACTATGTTGAAAATTAAATTAATTTCCTATGTCCAGCTCCAAATTTCAACATAAAAGTCTTAAGTATTTCATTTGTAAAGTAGTACTTGATCATTTTAATTAATTTACATGAGAATTGGTTGTATATATTTGTGTGATACAGAAACAACTTAGAGTGATTTCCACATGATTTCTTAACATAAAATTTCTACTGAAGACTTTATTAGATATGTCCTTTCTATTAAAGTTGCTGAATATATTAACTTTCTACATACAGAAAGTAAAGAATTCAAAATACACTTTGTCATTTTAACTTTTCATCTCTTCTATTTCCCTGTTGTAACAAGGGGAGAATCTCACTGTATACTTCAATGTAGAAAGAGATGTCATAATGCCTTTTTGTATCTCTAATAACTTATTTGCTTTATGTTCTTTCAGTAATATACAGTGATTACGAAAAGTTTATATTAGTGATAACCTCTTTTACAAAGAGATAATAAAAAAGTAAACAAATATATTCAATTGAGTATATAAACTGGGATTATGTTTCAAATGCCAAGAGTGTCTCTTCACTTGAGGAAAGCCTTATGCTACACAATTTAGAATACTGATGATTTGATGCTCCTTATGAATCATCCAAGAGCTGCAAGTGTTCCTAATTAATCTAGTGCTCAGTCAGTAATGAATTAAATAAGATTTCTAAAAAATCCCTTGTGGTTTTAAATAGGATTCTTTATATAGTGATACTTTCTTATTTGAAAATATATTTTGCCCTTCCTTTGCTTAGGAAGAAAAATCTAACATTTCATTAAAAACACAAAATAGTAAATGTCCAACATATATGAGTGAATTACCAAATATGTTATTTTGTCATTTAATATAAAATATAAACCTATTTTCTTTTGATCACCCAATAATAATAATTTCACTTTAATAGTATATACAAATTCTGGCTGAATAAATATATCTTTTGAAAAAAGTTTACTTTGTTTATGGGATATATTTTATCTAGTTTCCTCTATTTGTATTTCTGTACTTTGAGGCTCTCTTATGAAAATAAGGATTTTTGAAAAGCCAGATATTTTTATGGACTCAAACCATCTAGTCTCATGGAAAAAACATCTACATTATCAGAAATTCTGTAAAATCTTCAATAATCAATTCATTTATTATATAAATAACTTCCTAATTTATTTCAAAAGCTAAAATATTATTTGTAAATTTAATGTTTTTTTTTTTATTTTAGTGATAGAAGCCTTCAAACTGAATTTATATTAATCTTTTATTCTTTCATCCAAATGAAATTTTCAATTATGGAATTTACAAATGCTTGCATACACATACCCAGAACACATAGAGACATACACGGATTTTTAAATTTTAGTTAAATATCATGATAATAACTTAATTTTTGTTTTCAAAATTTAAAAAAAATTGCATTTATTTTGAAACTCATACATAGAAATGTGAAAATTATGCAGACCAATGGAGTAACATGATATTTCAATACATGTGTATATTGTGGAATCAGGTTAAAGCTCTCTCCTCAAACATTTATCACAATGTTATGGTGAGAACATGCAAAAATTCTTTCTTCTATCTTTTGAGATACATACTACATAGCCACTATCTACACTCACCCTACACTACCTTGAGGCAACAGAACTTCTTGCCCTTACCTAACTCTAACTTTGTACCATTCATCAACCAGTCCCCATTCTCCCTCACCCTTATGTTTCCTATTCTCTGAGAATCACCATTCTACTTCTCTGAGATCAGCTTTTTTCAGATTTCACCTACTAGTGAAATCGTGTGGTCCTTGCCTGGCTTATTTTACTTAGCCACATAACCATTTCCAGTTCTATTCCTGTTGTCACAAATGACAGGATTTCCTTGCTTTTTAAAATTTAATAATATACATTGTATGTTGTACCATAATTTCTTTTTCATTAGGGCATAATATTATATATCCTTATGATATACAGTTGTTAATTGATACATGTATGCAATTTGTAATAATCATATCAGAGTCAGAGTCATAAGCATTCTATCCTTAAGCAATTGAATTCTTAAGTTTTGCATTGGAGATTACATAATCTTCTAGTCATTTTGAAATATATTGTAGATTGTTTTAATTTTTTAGTCACTCTTCTGTGTTAAAGGAATATCTCTCTTTGTCTCCATTGTACTTCCCAGCCAACATGTCAGAAATGTGCTCCCAATATACTCCCCAGAATGAGATTTGCCAACTAAATTGTTCATCAAAATAAAACTTTTCCTTTCATTAAGTATGTCAGGTAATTTGTTACAGTAATGAAAACCTGAATAACACAAAGTCCAATTATGCTTATTTAAATTCTTTAGTTAAAGAAAAACCTCAGTGGAATAAATACTATACAATTAAAATTCTAAAGGTAATTTGCTGATCCTTTTGAATTTTTTGAGGGACTACATGCACTTTACATGGAAAATTTAATGTGATGAATTATTTCGAAAAGTCATATCACTTCTTTCTTCCACTCTACACAAACCTTTTTGAAATGTGGCTTGGCAAGTTTTAGTGGTGAATTTGGACCGAATTTATGTCCATAACTGTCTGATACTATGAAAGTTCTAAGCCTGTACTTTAAAAGTCCCTTGCCTTTTGGAAAGTCATCTTGATATTGCCATTAAAAGAAAGACAGTCTAGAGCTGGGCACCATGGGGCACACCTGGGAATCCCAGCAGCTTGAGAAGCTGAGACAGGAACGTTACAAGTTCAAAGCAGCCTCAGCAACTTAACTAGACCCTAAGCAACTCAGGGAGACCCTGTCTCTAAATAAAACATAAGAAGGACCTGGGGATGTGGCTCAGTGGTAAAATGCCCCTGGATTCAATTCCCATTAAGAACAACAAATAAAGAGGAAGTCAGTCTAGCCAATGTATACCCATGGCACCCCAACTCCTAGCATGAAATATGAGTGACATAATCTTATATGCTCCAGTCTAATCAAACTGCCAGTTGGATACAACCATTTGAACTAGCCAATCAAAATGAGCAAAACCCAAACAAAATTTTGAGAAAATACTACATTGTTAAAATTTAAGGCATTGTAATTTGGGGAGACTTGTTTGTAGTGATAACTGATAACATGACAAACTCAAATTTATCTACAAGATTTCATCTTTTTCCCCAGCTTAAGTCAGAAATATGAGAGTACAATTACAAATATATTAAAATTTAAATCACATAGAACTTAGAAGAAAATCCAATACAAAACTATATGTTGTTTTTTATTTTAGAATACATTATATTAATGGTACACATTGGAAATATCAATACAGCTTGCCAATAAACATTGAAAAATTCTGGAGCATTATTTTTGCTGCTTCTGATAAATGTTCAGAAATTATAAAAATTTAGATAAAGTAATAACTCTTAATTTTTCAGTTAAACTGTGATACAAATGTTGCAAACATATAAACATTATATGGGCTGGTGAGCCAAAGACAAATCATAGAAAAAAATATTCCAGATAACAATATGAGAGGAAACAAATGAATAAGCCTAGAGAACAAGTATATTAGTTTCTTCAAATTTAAATTCATGTGTTCTTATAAATCTATTATTACTTAGGTTGTTGTAATTACTTTCTTTTACAGTTAAGGGTTACTTACTTATGTTGTTTTTTTCACTATGATGATCTTAAAGGTATTCTTCAAAATTATGCACTGATACATTTGATTTTGTGTCCCACTCTGTAGAAAATCTATGCATATTTTAATTAAAGTTAAAACAAATTTAAGAGAATTTTGAATGCACTGAATTGAATGTAATGCAAGGATAATAAATGTATCTCCTTATGACTCTATATGTATTACTAATGCCTTGTTGAAAATACACAGATAAGGATATTTTCTGCATTTGTTACTTATGATACTTTATATTCAAGTTGCATCAAGTGCTTTTGAAATGATATGTCTTATTCTTATAGTTGTTATTTTTATTATCTAGTCTTTATATAAGCATTGTTATATTAATATTTATGTGGAACACAGAGGTAGTAGCACATGCCTGCAATCCCAGCTATTTGGGAGGCTAAGGCAGGAGGATCAATAGTGTAAGGTCAGTGTGGACAATATAAAAACACCTTGTCTCAAAATAATATTGAAAATGGAATGGGGGTGCTGTTCAGTTTTTCAGTTCTTGCCTAGCATGTGCAAGACTTTGTAATTAATTTCCAGTACTGGAAAATAATTAAATATAAATGTATTTGTATGTATATGTATATATGATATACAAATTTTAATAAAATATAATTTACACAGAAGGGATAAAATATAGTCATGGATCATTGTATATGTTTGAACACTTCAAAGAAGCCAAAAATTAGGAGGTGAGAAATGCAATTTTGTGAATTTTCCTGGATTATAGGCATGAGTAAACAGGTGGTTGTATCTGTCTCATAAATAAAAAAGGCAGATGATCTCCAAGAGGAATCTTGGAAACATTTGTTACTTTGCAAAATGTACCATAATCCTTTACCGTGCCTATATGTCCATTTCTTATAGACGACTCAGAACATTTCCAACTCCATACTATATGCAGTTGGCAAATTTGGAATTGAATATATGTCTATTAGAAGATCTTCCAGTTTTTTGGATGATTACTTGGAAAACTGAAACAAAGATACAAAGTGTTTTTGTGTCATTAACTAAAATTGAAGTGATAAGGTGACATAATTATTACATAATCTGCATACATTAATTCATATTATCATATTTTAAGGATATTATTCTTTATCATCCATACATAGATCTTCCCTCATTGGCACTTTTAAACTTTGAGTCTAGCAATGTACAAATCTCCTTTTCAAGAGAGCACATTAAGACAGGCACTATCCTCTCTCAGAATTGAAAACTATAAAATTATTAAATACCTGAGATCTATATCACACAGTTGTTCTCATTAATATCATTTATATATTCTAATTCTGTAGAGAGCTTTATTATATGTTTCTCTGAAAAGATCACTCCCACATACTGTCCTCCGCAAAATTTCCTACCTTGTAAATGCACAAATAACGTTGAAAAATAATTACGGAGGAATCTTTGACATTCTTAAATTCAGCTTCTGTAACTTTCCTTTTGCTCTGAACTGTTAGCCATCTTCATTATTTTAGGAATAGGAATTCATTGTGTCGGGGTGAATGGGTGTGAGTGTATGACACAATGCTACAAATCTAACAATTTTTAATTTAAACCTTCCCATGTTTCCACTATTAAACTTAAAGAATTCTAAACTGGAAGCTCTGGAATTGGAATTATTCATTAATGCTTTCCAATCAAAATGGGTAATTTATATCTCCCTGGGCTAGAATATAGCCTTGAAACTAACAGTTGTGCCACATAAATTGGCATCCATTTACTTATGTTATACAGTCAAATGTTGGAGAAAGAAACTTTACGATGCCCTTGAATGATGGGAGAAGAACAGTGTTCACTCCTTGCAGAGAATTCTCAAGTGGCTAGGATAACCCACAAAATTATAAATGCAAAATAAGCCTAATTTCCTGACACTGAAATTTACATAATACAAGATTATAGGAAAGAACTGCCATATGAGAAAAAAATACACCAGAATTAAAATAAGTCATGGAATGGGAAAGTGGAGCATTCCATTCTTTGCTAATAATAAGAAATGTCCTTGTTCTCCTCAAAGTCTCCATTTATACACTCTAATATTCATATTAATAGTACCATCTGCAAAGTCAGGGAAATTCTCTTTTGGCTTTTGGATCCAGGTTAATGAAAGACTGCTGGCCAAAAGGTCTTAAATTTGTCTTGAAACTGACTAAAACTTACTCAGGCTTCCCGACAGGCCACTGACGTCCCTCTTACATGGCCTTAGCAGAATCTATATGATTCCCCTATCCCTTTTCCTTGAGAAATCAGTTAAGAATATTTATAATTGAAAAAATAAATATTTTCCTGGTCCTTTTAGATGTAATTCTTTTTAAAGACCTCTTACAACATTTACATTTAGGGCTGTAGTTTTTTGAGAATTTGGGAGCCACCCTTTTGAAAAGTAATCATCAGGGAAGCTTGAATCCCTATCCTGCAGTCTCTGGGAAGATAGGAAACTTACATTTGTAGGGGTCTGGCTCCCATTTGGGTTAAGACACTCTGACATGAATATAAAAGAAAGCTTACTTTCCCCATGCAGAAAGGCAATCAGCAAATATGGAAATTCTATGTTTTCTCTATTCTGGCACTTAAAATATCTCCCTCTTCTTGTTTCAAGGGTGCTGAGTTCACACTGCCTTCTTGTTTCCTACCTTTTCTGCAATATCCTTGAACACATTCTGTTTTAATTGTTTAATTATGGGAGGGTCATTTTTTGTGTGTTGAAAGTGTAAAACACTCTAGTGTAGACTATGGCCTCTTATAAGAAAGAACTCTATATTAACCTGTATGAAGAAAACCACATATCAAAACTCTATGTCATACACCCTCAGTTGGTACAATTTTACTTAATAAACGAATAGAATCTTAGCAGCAACCAGAGGAGAGTAGAAAGAAATAAGATAAATCCACTTGAATTTCTTTTTAATATATTTTATTTGTTTTTCAGTTATACATGACAGTAGAATATATGTTGACAAATTATTTATACATAGAGTATAATTTATTCTATTTAGGATCCCACTCTTGTTGTTGTACATGATATGGAGTCGCCCTGGCTGTGTATTCAAACACAAGGCTTGGAATGTTCTGTCCAATTAATACTATTGTTCAATTCCCTTTGTATTCTCCAAGGGATTTCTATTCTTCCTATTCCCATAATCCTTTGTTTTGGGTTAGTATTCACATATGAGAGAGAACATTTGGCCTTTGGTTTTTTGGAATTGGCTTCTTTCACTTAGCATTATATTCTCAATCCATCCATTTACTGGTAAGTGTCATTATTTCATTCTTCTTATGTCTGAGTAATATTCCACTGTGTATATGTACCACATTTTCTGTATCCATTTATCCGTTGAAGGACACCTAAGTTTGTTTCATAGCTTTGCTATTCTGAATTGTGCTGCTGTAAACATTGATGTGGCTACATCACTGTAGCATATAAAGTCTCCTTCATATATACCAAGGAGTGGGATAACTGGGTAAAATGGTGGTTCTATTTCATAAGGAATCTCGGCAATGTTTTCTCTAGTTGAACCAATTTTCAGTACCACCAACAATGTATGAGAGTAATTTTCTCCCCACATCCTTCGAAAATTTATTGTTACTTGTATTCTTTGTAACTGTCATTCTGACTGAAGGGAGATAGAATCTCAGTGTAGTTTTAATTTGTATTTCTCTAATTGCTAGAGATGTTGCACAATGACCATTCATATTTCTTATTCTGTGAAGCTTTTTTTTAGTTCCTTTGCCAATTTGTTGATTGGGTTATTTATTTTCCTGGTGTCGAGTTTTTTGAGTTCTTTATATATCCTAGAAGTTAATGCCTTTTCTGAGGTATAGGTAGTAAAGGTTTTCTCCCATTGTGTATGATCTCTCTTCACATTCTTGATTATTTCCTTCTATTTGATACCATTCCATTTATTCATTCTTGGTTTTACTTCTTGCATTTTAGAAATATTCTTAAGAAAATTGGATCCTAAGCCACCATCATGGAGAACTGAGCCCACTTTTGATTCTAGTAAGTGTTCCACCTGCATTTCTCATGGATTACTGTGAAGGAACTAAACGTTTCTGGTTTAAGGATAAAGTTTCTTCATCAATAAATACTTGAGAAGCAAATACTGCAACTTAGTCAAATTAGAGAGTGATCTATTATTTGTGTTTGAATGTATGCCATTTAAGAACATTATCAGATATATAATGACAAAAGTTTTCTAGCTGCATTAATTATATATACAATTTAAAAACAAAAATCTGGAACGGGCTTGGTATGACAACCACAATGATGTCATTTCTAGAAGTCATTCCTGAGAAAAATCTCACTATCTTCTATAACTGTATCTCAGTGTTAAAAGTAAAAACTATGTTGTTTCACTTTTATTATTCTCTTTTAAATTAAGATTATATTTCAGTTTTATACAAGGAAAAATAGTAAATGCATTATAAGACATCATTTTTTTCCTTTCATTAAACAAAACTTATTTTACAATTCTAAAATATAATTTTTGTTTATATATTTCTACCCCAAAAGGAAAGGAATCTTTTGATTTTTAGATATTTAAGAATTACTGACTGAAATAAAGATAGTAATATGAGAATTTGTAAAGTCTGGAATTTTGAGTTGAAAAAATATTGTTTCAATCTCTGAATGCAGTGTTAAAATCTATTTCAGAGGCAGGAATGGTGGCCTTTACCTATAATCCCAGTGTCTCACAGGCTGACGAAGAAAATCACAAATTTAAGCTTATTCCCAGCAATTTAGTTAGACCCTAAGCAAATTAACAAGTCCCTGTCTCAAAATAAAAATAAATAAAATAAAGAACTACAAAAGTGACTCAGTGGTTAAATGACCCTGGGTTCAGTGTTCAGTACAGAAACAAACAAACAAAAAAAGCAAAAAGAAATAATGATGAAAAAATTAAGCTATTTACAACCTAAGTGGCTTTAAAATGTAGTAGTCTTATTCACAGTCCTTATGACTGAATGGACTTATTGAATAGTTCTTGCAGAGGATTTCTCACATGCCTGTACCCAGATGGAAGCTGGTCTGTAGAACCTTGTGGGGGCTGCACCAAGATTATTAACTTATGTGACTGAAGGGGATGAATCGTCCCTGAGACATCAGTGGAACTAATAGCACACATTCACCAAACCTCTGCTTTCAGTTCGCGCTTATCAATGTCTGATTGTTCTGTAGTTCCTGTGTTCTGGAAAGTAGCATCACAAAAATATGTATGTAAAGGCAGAAGGTTTAGGCAAAGGCTGAAAAAATATTTTTCTGTAGCCATAAGTATGGCTGATGTTTCATTTAAACTGTACTGAAAAATATTTTACAAAAGATTAAAATATGTCAAAGAAAAAAAAAAGAGCATAATCAATGAGTGTGTATGATTTTCAGTAGAAACATTGAAAAATAATTATTGTAGAATATTTTATTACAATTATTCAAACAAAAAACAAACAAACAGTGATTTGGGGTAATTTTGTTCGACAGCACTCTATAGTTTACCCTAAAAAGTAGCCTCAACATTACATATTTTTACATCAAATTTGTAAGAAAAAAAAGTAATAACAGAAGTTATTTATTTAAGGAACATAGGTATGTCAAAGTAAAATTTTATGATTTTTAGAGTTTTTATTTTCATATTTACTTAAGTGCTATAATTTTCTATATGATTTTGGATTTAATCAGAATTTCACATATCATAATAGCAAATCTGATTCATTTTTTGAAAAATATATAACTTACAAGTAGGGTAACAATTATTAATTTTTAGTATGTTTTCAAAGTTTTTCACTATATGATACCAAATAATTTTCTGTACTCCAGAAATAGACCCTATATCCAATACCAAAATTCCTCTCATCTCCCATTTCCTGAACCCTTAGAAACCACTGTTCTACCTTTTGTCACTGAGTATTTGTCTATCATGGAAATTTCCTGTTGTATAAAAATACAAGGCGTTTGAGTCTGGTGTCATTGATGAAACATAGTTTCATCTATGCTGTAGTATGTAACAGTACATAATTACTGCTATAACCAAACTCATTTCATTGTATGAATATGTTCAATTTTATTGTCCACTAAGCAACTGATGGTCATTTGGGTTGTTCCTATTTGAGGGTCATTAAGCTTGTTATGTTTTGAAGGTCCTCTCCACAACTCAAGTTGAAATTTCACTGCCATTGTAGTGGTATTAAAATATGGGTCTTTTAAGAAGTGATGAGGCCATATCTACCACACCCTCAGGAGCAGATGAATGTCATTATCATAGAATGGATTTGTGATCAAGGGAGTGGTTTCCTTATGCAAAGGTCTGAAAGTTCAGCCCTTCCCTCTCTTGCTGTCTGACATATGTTTTCTTGACTCTCTGCCATAATGATGTGGCTGGCATGACTACCCCACCCAATATTGGCACTTCTAAACAAACAGAAACATGAGCCAAGTAAACATTTATTATTTAGACATAACCAAATTTGTGCTATTCTGGCAGAGCAGCAGAAAATGGGCTGAGACAAGATTGCTATGGATATTATTTGTGTACAAATAAATTTTTAGAATGTTTCTAACTGTATGGCTGGGTTTTATGGTAATAACCATTTGAGGAATTTTCAAACTGTACTTCAAAGTGGAATGCACCGTTTTATACCTGTCCAGTGATGTAAAAGGGTTCCAATTTCTCTATATAATCTTCAACACTTGTTATTGTTCAGGGTTTTTGTTATTATTATAGCTACCCTAATGAGTTTAAAGCATTATCTCACTGTGATTTTTACATGAATTTCCTATGTGGTGAATGAGTTTGGATTTATTTTCAGTTGTTTATTGGGCACTTATATGTGTTATTTGGAGAAATATCTATTCAAATGTTTTGCCCATTTTAGTTGTGTTATTTATCTTTGTATTATTGAATTATTAAGTAATTTATATATTAAGGGTACTACACTTTTTTTCTTTTTCTTTCTTTCTTTTTTGATAATTCTGGGGATTGAACCCATGGCCTTGTGCAAGTGAGACAAGCACCCTACCAACTGAGCTATATCCCCAGTTCAATACTGGACTTTTATCAAATATATAATATGAAAATATTTTCAAAAATTCTGTGGCTTATTCTTTCACTTTCTTGATAGTTTAAGCACCGAAGTTCTTATTTCTAGTTGTGATGCAGTCCAAATATTTGTGGCTCTTGCTTTTGATTTTATATCTAAGAAAGCATTGCCAAAAAGACATTCATGAATTTAACCATCTATATTTTTTCCTGAGAGTTTTATAATTGTTGTTATTACAGTTGAGTCTTTGATCTGTTTAAAATTAACTTTTGTTTATAGTTTAAGGTAGAAATCCAGTTTTTTTTTCTTTTGTATGTGGATAGCCAGCTGTCCCCACAAAATATTTTGAAAATACTTTTCTTCCTCATTGAATTACCTTTGCACCCTTGTCAAACAACAGTTGTTCTGGAATCTGAATTCTAGTTATTGATCTATATGTCTACCAGAACCATATGGTCTTTAATATTGTAGTTTTGTAGTGAGTTATTAAATCAGAAAGTTTGAATCATCCAACTGTATGACTTAGACTGAGATATCTTACTAAATTATTTGTATCCCATTGTATTGATCAAAAATGAATCACACCAGAATGAACTGAAGTAGAATAATGGAATAAATACTAGAGTACATGATTCAATAGGGTATTTATTTGAAAGTGAATACTTGAAAGAAAGATCAAGCCTTGCAGCTGGAGAAAATGCCCCTTTATTGAGGAACAACTCTGCATATTTATAGAGCCAGGGGAGGTTTGACAGTTGGCATGGGGTGCTTTTTGATTAGTGGGTAAGGATCAGGTGAGCCAGCAGGGCTAGTCTGATTGGTGGGTAAGGATCAGGTGAGCAAGCAGGGCTCACCATTGGACAACAGGATCATCTGAGCCAACAGGGCTCACCATTGGACAGCAGGATCATGTGAGCCAGAAGGGCTCGCCATTGGAGGGCTCTTCTTGGGGGATGGGGATGTTAGTCTTTGGATCGACTCCCAACAATACCTCCTAAGAGGAGAACAGGCCCAGAAATAGTTTCCCTGGAACTACAGATTTCTCAGCATGGAAAACACTCTTTTGTGAGTAGTCTGCCCATAGAGGTAACATTATTATAAAATGCTAAATTGAGAACATAAATAATAGAGTATATTTAGGTATTTTAGGTATATTATTTAAAAAAATACTCACAAGTAGTGTTTTTGCTATCACTTGTTACATTGTTTTACTTTAAACAGAATCAAAATAAAGAGGGACATGATCATCCTTATTTGCCTAATATAAAGTACATTTCAAGGTTTTTTTCAGAGCATGGGAGTTAAAAGTATAGTTTTCTTTAAAACTTAACTAATTTTTATTTTATACTAGCTGAGAAATTACCAAATCTGCATTTTTAAGTGTAAATCTTACTATATGATGGTCAGTATGAAGTTTCTTCCACATGAGTGTTTCAGAGAAAATTAACCCATCGTGTATACTAACTATAGATTAAAATTAAAATAAACAAGAAACACACCCTTCAAAATTATCATCATATCTATTTTTTAAAAAAGCTAAAAATATCTTAATTGAATAACAAAAATATTCAGGGAAATCATCATAAAATGTATTAATACAAATGTCAATTTAAAAAATAAGGAAGTGCAAGAGGTAAATGCCTATTTATTTTTATTTTAACATTAGAGGTGAATTTAGCTATGTCATTGTTATTAAAATAATATTAGGGAAACATAGTTATTGATCCCATTAAATAGTATGCATATTATTAAGTACTTTTTAAGTATTAAATTAATGACTTTGTTTGAAATACATAGGCTTTAAAAGATTGGACAAGAACAGTTAATGTACAATTATATTATCAACATAATGTTATGTTTGTAAATTGCAAATTTTACAGAGAAATATTTTAGATAAATATGTAAAAGAAGATTAAAAACATCAGCTTACAGTTGGAGTAATGTGACTAAAAGTTTAATATAAGAAAACAACACACTTGTTTAGAAAGCGGATAGTTGAGTTATTCTTAAAACAAGAGGACAAAGAAACCTTCATAAAATTATAACTAGGCTATATTTAAACTACAAAAATATGAAATGATAAACATACTATTTATATGAAATGACCATAAGGAAGCTTAAATGAGAAGCACTGGTTGGGATGGTAAACAAGCAAATGAACAAAAAATCCAGGGATAATGTGGAAGACAGACAGAAAAGAGAATGTCAAAAAATGAGAACAAAAACAAAAAACTAAGTTTAGAGCCATGAACAGGGCATGTACTAAATGACACTGATGTAGCACTTAATAAAAAGGTAATGTTCAAAGGACATTCAACAGCTAAAAAAAAATAATAATAATGGATTTCATTTAAATGGTCAAATGATCTGAATAGACCTTTCTCAAAAGAAGGTATACAAATTATAGACAAGCACGTGAAAAAATTCTCATCATCCCTAGCTATTAGGAAAATACAAATTGAAACAGAATGAGATACCATTTCACCACAGTCAGAATGGCTGCCATAAAGACAGTTGAAGATAACAAGTGATATTGAGGATGTGGATGAAAGAGAGCTTCTATAAATCGTTAGTGGGTTATGCCAACGGGTACAGCCATTACAGAAAACAATATTGAAGTTCTTCTAATAACAAACAAAAATTATATCAACTGTATGATCCACCTATCTCTCTTTGGGGTATAGATCCAAAGGAATTAAAATTAACAAATCAAAGAAATACCCACAGTCCTCTGCTTATTGCAGCACTATTTAATTAACAGATATGTCTATAAGCAAAGGAAAGGATAACAAAAATGAAGTTCACATACACAATGAAATGCTATTTAGCCAGAAAATAAATGAAATGCTGTGTTTTGCCACCAAATGGAACTAAAAGATGTTATGTTAAGTGAGATCAGGCAGACACAGGAAGATAGATATAGCATGTCCCCGACTCATGTGGAAGTTTCCCAAAAGTTTTTCTCATGAAAGAATAAATTAGAACAGGGATTGATAGAAAACAGGAAAGAGTAGAGTAGAGAAGGAATGGTGAGATTTTGAATAATTGGCACCAAAATATAGTTAGATGTGAGGAATAAGTTCTAGAGTTCTATGACATGGTGGGGTAACAACAGTTTAAGATAAATCAGCATGTGTTTTATGAAGAAATAGATGAGTTCAAAGTCTCCAAACAGAAAGAACTTATGAGGAGATGAAATGGTAATTGCTATTACACATTGTATATACATGTATTGAATTATCACACGGTATCCTATAAATGTGTACTCAGTATAAGTCAATTAAAGGAAAAAGAAAAAAAATAACAAAAAGGACATTCAGAACAGAATGTGATGCAAGATTTTTGGAGATGGTTTGTATAAACAATTCTGAGTAGACTTAACAAGGAACCAAGAAAAGTGGTACTGTCAGAAAAAAATATGAGGATGATTGAAATAATTTCTGTATTTACTTTTTTTAGAAAGTGAGATTGACCATTTTAAAAATACTTAAGGTTGTTATATAAATGCAGATAAATATTTCAAAATTTGATTTTGTGGATATTTTATGTTCTTTTGTGCTTCGCTCAATAAAACACTAATAAAAACACAGTAAGAAAAATCCAAATTCATTTCAGTCACATAGACCTTGAGCATAACCAACCTCCTCTCTAATTGCTTACATAGTGGCTAACTTTTTCTTCATGTTTTGTAGTGTATGTTACCACATCTTGTTCATTTTTAAACCAAAATGAAAGCAACTGAAGATATCTTCTGTACACTGTAATGATCCTGGTTCATTTGCATTGTTTACTTTTTTTTATTATCACCCATTTTGATTTCAAGAAAGTTGTGTATATTTCCAATAGAAATTATGCAAATTTATTGTAACACCTACATTGAAAGGGCTGCTAGAGAAAATGTGGAAGAAATAACTTACAGATGACAAGATCTTCTGATGTGCCAAGTGGCTCTTCACTTAGGTTGTGAATATACTATTCAATTTTATGCTATTTTCTTTCTCAAACAGAATAGGTTTTGTGAAAGGTAAAATGCTTTCCTCTCAACTCACCAGCAATGATAAGAAGCAAATTCATACAATCATGGTATAATAAGATGTTTCTTTCTGTCTTCACATCATACTTAGGGGGGTGAGAATGAGGGTTTGCTGACATTTTCTACTCACTAACACAGGAAATCAACTGCAGCAAAAAAATATAATTTTCACCAAGTCACTCACCAGGATTATATTGGATACTTTTATTTCTTTTATGTGTTTTATAAGCTTGAGGAAAGATAGGCTTTACAAAAATATTCAAATTCAAGATGTATCCTTTTGGATATGAAGTAGTTGTGACCTTTATTCATAGAGATATAGCAATTAACTAATTAATATAGTAATTAATATTTACAACTAAGCTATATCACACATCCAATTAAGTTGTTTTCTTCAAATTTTTCATACTGATAATAGAGAAAGTTCATTAATACCTTAAGAAGGTAGTGTGGTGGGAAAGGTCAGGAAAAGTCTGCCATTCAAGACAATCCAAGACAATCAGAAAACAATTGCATGACACTCGTAAACTTGAATATTCTTTCTGATATGTGGGGAAGAATAGAAGTTCACCGGATTAGACAAAGGGGGAAGGAAGAGAAGGGAAGGAAATGGGAATAGGAAAGGCAGTAGAATGAGTCAGACATAACTTTCCTATGATCATATGTGAACACATGACCAGTGTAACTCCACATCATGTACAACTACAAGAATGGAATCCTAATTAGAACATTATACTCCATGTACGTAAAATATGTCAAAATACACTCTACTTCCATGTATATATATATATATATACATATATATATATATATATATATATGTATATATATATATAAATTAAACAAATAAAAACCTAAAACAATTACAAGCTTTCTTTTCCTCTCTGTTTCTCTTACTCAGAATACACTCCTGTTTCAAGAATAGAATTTTAGAATCACATAAAACAACTTATATTTCTGAAAATTTTCTCTTTCCACACACCAAATCTGTTTCTTTATTTCTGTATTTTTTCATATTGCTTTGGATATCAGTGTGATATTGATTTAATGAATATTTTATTAACTGGGAGGATTTACAACAATGATTATTTGGTAACAAATTATTAGAAAGAAAATATGGGTCTATTTCAGGCGAATTGTCTTAAGATAATTGAATACACTTTTTTTTTTTTTAGGTTTTTAGTTGTCAATGGATCTTTTATTTTATTTATTTATTTTTATGTGGTGCTGAGGATTGAAAGCAGGGCTTTGTGCTGAGGGCTTCACACATGCCAGGTAAGTGCTGTAACACTGAGCCACAATTCCAGCCCTTGAATACACTTTTGACAATAGTGGATATGTTTAACTGAAGACGCAAAATAGAAGATAACTATGATTTAAAGTAAAAGAAAAAAAATGTGAAAATAAGTCTTAACTTTATTTCGTTAACACATTATTTTTTCTATTTCTTAAAATATTTCCCAACTTTCATTTTTTATTATATCTCCAGTATTCATTTATGATACCTAGATCCTCTTTCATTTTTGCCAGTGTCCTTTTGAATACTTCACAGAGAAAAATGTATGAAGTCCGAAGAAAACTACCTCACTTTTCCATCACTTTGAGAGATCTTTTATATCCTCTTTCTGTAACTTCCATATTTCTTCCTGTAAAAGAACAGTTGCCTATATTTCTATCTACAACCAATACAGGCTTAAATTTCTGCTTAAATATCGTCTTTTACATCATTTAAAAAATCTTCAAGACTCCAAGTACTCTCCTTCTGTTGCATCAACATTTTGTTGAGTTTTATTTTTACTATTCTTATAGATACAATAAAATTCCATTCTATTCTTTCTGCTTAGTTTTACACTCCTTTTCACAGCAACTGAAACAATTTCTATACTTAGAATTTCTTATTTTTTCCTTCACCCATTGTTATGCTCTTTTTACAGATAACACTGAAGTAAGTTTTATCAATATGACTAATGCAAGTAATCAAATTTCAGTCTGTATTTGTGTTCATCAGTAGTAAATCTCAGCTGAAAATGAGACAAGTGACATCTGGCTATATTGATAATGATAAATCAATCTCTCTCTCTCTCTCACTCTTAGGCATCCCTCTGTGTAGTCAACCAACCATGGAACAAATATATTAAGGAACAAATTGTCTGTATTATGTATGTACAGACTTTTTTCTTCATTATTATTCCCTAAACAATACGGCATATTTACATAGTATTTAATTTTATGAGGTACTGTAAGTAATCTAGAGGACTTAGAGAGTTGGGATGATGTGCACAGGTTATGCACAATGCTACTTGATTTCACATAAGGGACTTAAGCATCCACTGACACCCATTGTCTGTAAATACTGACAGACACTTGTATGTTTTCATCAAGACATAAACTAAAAATGTGGAATTTTTTTTTTTTACTAAAAAAGTCTATTCTACCACATTCACAGGGCTAAGAAGAAGAACAATAACAATAAAAGCAGATTTTCCAGATGTGTTAATTGCAGCATTACCATCAATTCAACATGTGGACTCACTAAGTGTGTGTGAAGAAGTTAGTGCTCTATCACTCAGGGTTACCCCTCATTCATATATTAACTGATGGCCATTGTCATCAGTACTGATAGTAGCGATAACAAATTGTAGATTCCCCTCACAGTTCACTTTACTATTGATTCCAAATTCATATTAGTAAGGGCTCTTAATTAAGTAGTGATGTTGCCTCTAGTGAATAAAAAAAAAGGAAAAGAATATCAGATGTCAGGGCTGGGAATGTGACTCAGCTGTAGAGCGCTCGCCTAGCACGGGCGGGACCCGGGTTCAATCCTCAGCGCCACATAAAAATAAAGGTATTGTGTTGTGTCCATCTACACCTAAAAAAATAAATATTTTTTTAAAAGGATATCAGATGTCTAAAAATTGCCAAAATATCCAAGTGGTTGCCAAATCATTCTTACAAGACACATAGCTAGGAACTTGCATGAAATTACCTTCCTGTCTCACAATTACTTGGGAGCTGAGGCAGGAGGATTGCAAGTTTGAAGATACCCTTGGTACTTAGCAAGATCCTGTCTCAAATATAACAAAGAAAAGGGCTAGGAATATCAGTTAATGAGAGAACACCCCTGGGATCCCCAACACTGCCAATAAAAGAAAAAAATAAATACTGCTTGGGTTCATACTCTAAGTCCCTCCACAAACTTTGAGTAATGCAGAAACCATTAGTTCTTTACTGTGGAAGCTGCTACTAACACAGCTTCTGCTGTTGCTTGAGGAGCTTAGACTCAATACAGAAGCCATTGCTGCAGGAAAGAATAATCAGTTGTAGTAGTTTGGAATTTTTTTTAATGTTTATTTTTTAGTTGTAGTTGTACACAATACCTTTATTTCACTCATTTATTTTTAATGTGGTGCTGAGGATCTAATCCAGGGCCTCATGCGTGCAAGGCGAGCGCTCTACCGCTGAGCCACAACCTCAGCCCCAGGAATGGTTTTGTTTTCTACTAATCTGTTAAATCAAGGTCCAGAGCTTGTGTCCCTAATTTCAAGAGCATTAGTTCAGTTCCCATGTTATTAATGCAAGTGAATGAAGGAAATTTATTATTTGTTACTTAAAAAAATATTTAAAGTTGGCAATATAAATTGTATTACCTAGTTGCAAAAGGAGGGAAGATATTTTTGGTGATGGATAACCAAAATAATCTACATCTTATTGGCAATATACCATTGCTCTCATAAAACAAAACAAAACAAACAAAAACAAGCAGCTCACCTGAAGATCACAATCATCATGCACTCTAAGACTAAAAATCCTAGAGTTATCTTGGACCTCTCCTCACCCTGCACATCTTCTCAGGTCTATTTGAAAACCTTCTTGCTTATACCACCACAAGCCTTCTTCAAGCCCAATCTTTGGACTCCAGATACAGTGTCCTTAGTTCTCCAGGCCTCCACTGCTGCTTCCTGGCAATCCATCTACTTCACAGTAGATGAATGGTTTTTAATATGTTCAGATAATGTCAAGTTGTTGTTATGTTTAAAACCCTCCCATGAAAACAGAAAAACTTTGTAATTTCTTACCATATATACAAATTCCACCTCAGTTGTCTCCTCTCTTGTTTCTCTGCCCTTATTTAAATCCAATTCTGTACCCCCTTTCCCTTTGTATTTCTAAGGCCCTCCTTCTTTTACTGAAAAATGAATTTCTTAGTGGCTTCTTTCTTTTGGTGAGGTCAATTAGAGGCAAATATTTCTCATTTACCATTCCTTAAGAATAATCACAGTAATGCCCACCCAATTTTATTTTCTTCAAAGAATTATTAAAGAGGTAAAGGTCCTTCCTTTCTCATCCTCATCAATGTCGCCATCATACCTATAATAGTGCCTAAAATACAGTAGAACTTAATAAACCTTTTTTATTAACTTCATAAGTCTAAACTCCAAGCCTTAATGATAATGTTGTCCATTATCCTCAAATAAAAGTTGATTGGTACAGTTATAGAAATTCATTTTTAATAGCTCATTATGGAGTTGTATCCCCTTACCTGTTCTGCACTATATTTATTTTTGAGAAAGTAGATACTATATAGTGCATACTAAAATTAATATGAATATTCTTTTAAAAATTTATCTACACATCAAAATTAATATATAGCAATTTTTCATGTTTAATTAATAATCTGAATAATTATAGTATTCTTGTTTATACATACATATATATTATTCTTGTATCTAAAACGTATCCTTATATTATATTATTCTTATATTATCCCAGTACATAAAATGAAAAGAATGAGAAGTGAATAACAAAGATGATATTTGAGGTCTTATCCTATACTCATTCTATGAGCATCTTAAGTGATTCTAAACGACTTGTAAAGATCTCATTTTGTCACATTTTGCATTACTTTCAATTCTTTGAAAGTAGATAAAAATATTCACTTACCAAACTTGTAGATGACAGCTAATTAGAATTAATTTAAATATAATAAATAATACAATATAGTCAAAGACACATCAAAGCAGAAGAAAATTATCATGACTTCAACAAGATTAAACTTAACAGGGTAAATAAAAGAAAAAGTTTTCAGATTCAGGATATCATCAACTCAATTTGAATCTTTACTCTTGAGAAAAAATATGCTTTACAGGGAAACTGAGTCTTTGTTTTAATAAAAACTTTTGTGTAATCTATTGACATAGAATTATCCCTAAAAACAATGGCCTGACCCCATCTGGGATACATTTACAGGAAGAAAACAGTGCATTTTAGAATAAGTTTTGACTGCATAACATATGTATAAAAGGAAAATACATTGATTTTAAATTGAATGGCATATGAATATAGCCAATAGTCTCTGTAATTTGTGTAGTCAGAAGAAGCTCTATGGAATGCAAAGTTAGTATGGAAATATCACCTTCTGCCTGATTAATATATACAATGAATATGTTATAATAAAAATAAATCAATTTTTACAAAGAGTGCAAGTTTAGCAGGAGGAGGATGTAAGTTTAATAAAAAAAAATCTATAATGAAACTGGCCCCCCAAAGAACTATCTGCCCTTATCAGTTAAAGTAGTGAAAAGACGACCTTTCTACACCTAGAAATGGGACAAACTAGAATTCATTAGTCACTCAAACAAAATGCTGTACTTCTGCCATTCACTGATTTGCAAAAACAAAACAAAGCCCCCCCAAAAAGTGGGTAAACAACAACATAACATTGGAAAATCCTGTTTGTGGCTTAGGAGATATTTCAATATAGCAAGATATTCCCTACAGCTTTAGATGAACAGAAATGAGCAATGGATGATCAGATTATTTTCTGAACAGAACCCTTTACTAACTAGGTTAGAACTGAGGAATCTCATTGTTTAATTTTGTGTAGGAGTCAGACACAGGCTGCTCAATGGATATGTGCCTCTGCCCAAGAAGAGAGCACATAAAAATGTGACAGCTTATGTAGTTTATCACAGTGTGTGGGTGAGGGTTATGGGACTGGCAGGAAAACTGAAATGAAATAAAATGATCATTTCCTCCAATTAATTCTGTGAGGTAATGCTCACTTGAAATTGAGACATTATTAATTTATAAATAAGGCCAGTAAAATGCAAGTTTTAATAGTGTATTTTGTTATCTTAAAGAAATGCAGCAACAATTCAAAATGTAAGCATTTTCTTGTCTAAGTTAGGATGTTTGCAAAGAGTTAACATACTCCTCTCACTCTGTATTCCAAATTACTTCTGAAAGTAATATCCATATTGCACCTTGAAGGAAGGCCTAAGCAGTAAACTTTAACGGCTGCCTGAGTTGGCAATCATTTCATACAGACAAGACACTGCACTGGAAATTGCCCTATAAATAAGATCCCTTACAGAAAAATTAAAATGGAATTCACATTATTGATGTTCACTAGCAGCCATAAGAAACACAAGGGAACCAGGAAGTGGCACTTGTTTCAAATTGTTCTCAGAGGCACCTGAAGGACGTCCTCAAAGTCAGCTTTGATCAATGGTGAAAAGTAGTTTGTCCAGCATTTGGAGTGGCCTTTAATGTATTTAGAAGCCTTGAGGAATTAGGCTACTGAATAGGAATGATCTAGACATTAGGTGCTCCACAACACATTTTTAACTGCATGGGCCATTAATTCACCAATATAGAGATTTCCTGCAGAATGAAGGGCTTACCATCCTTGCTGGTCCTCTGCCTCCTCTCCTCCACTCCCTTGTGTTGATTTTTGCATTTACTTCATCTTTAGGACTTATATGCTCTGAAAATTTCCTGTTATTTGGACTGGAGGAAAGCAGATTTACAATCTTGCTCTATTAACCAATTGCATAACCCTCTTTTCCAGATCTGCAGGTTGATGTGAGAACTAAGACTTGAAATTACAGTCCTTGTGTTGTGTTGGTTTTCTATATGACATAAATGGCTGCTGTGATATTTAGTGATTGCTTATATTAAGTTGTTCATGTGGGAGAAGTAAATATGCACATGAACATATAAACAATTATACTATAAATCCAGGAAAGACACAGAACTCTGAGAGAACCAGAAGGTGAGAGAATGAGGACAGGAAAATGACAGGGAAAGAGGAGGAAAAAAAAACTGGAAGGAAGCAAATGGGAAAAATAAGAAAAGCAGAAATGCACAAAATTATACAAAAATTGTCTTTTGTACCAGATATCACATTTAGATTGGGGACAAGTGAAATAAATTATTAATGGCAGCATAAAGATAAATATGTTAATAGGAACTCATTTTGATCATATCAGCAGGACTGAAGCATTTCCATTTTCTACAAAAACTTAAGAAAATAATCAGTGCAAAATGAAAATTAATGTGAAATAGAACAAAGACTACTGACACCAGAGTTCAGCCCAGTGCTGCCTCTAACCAGCTGTTGCCCCCTGAGGAAGGCTTAGTGCCAGCTTCACCTCTGAGAAACCTCACACCAGGGAAAATAAAAATGATAAATACTGTACATGAATTATTTAATATAGTGTCTTAACATGATAAAAGTTCGACACTAATTGTTATAATTATTAGTAATACAATATAAATTCTAATATATTCTAAGATTTAACTCATTAAAAATAGTTGAAGACACGTGTTGAGATTATAATAGATTGAATTTATGACAGAAATGAAATACAGACAACATGAAATACAGAGTTATTAGCTGTATGAATTTTTACCAGATACACAATCTTTCTGATATTCGGATAGTTCATCTGTAAAATAGTGATGATAATACCATCAGTGCATAAGGAAATAAATAAATAGATGGTAGTAAACCAAAATTTTCCTGTTATCTGGATAATTTATAGATTGCTATCCTTAAGAAAAAAACACACAAATATGCCCCAAGTTATTAAAATCAGATTTTATATCAAGAACCATAAAGTTCACCACCTAGAGATTGTAAAGTGTGTGCAGTATGAGGCAAGGATCAGATCAGACAAGCAGCAAGGACTGCATCCTAGACTGGATCTAGGTGTACTTTGTACTCTATTTGAACTGATGGCTCTGATAAAACAGTTTCTGTCTCATCCATTCTTACATTAGTTTGCCTGCTTAGTAGTGTGTGAGGATATCTATGCTGATGACTGACTGCAATAAGATTATTTACATGTAAATGTATGTTCAACAAATTGAAAAAAAATGTTATGCAAATACTGACAAATATCAAGAGGAATGTATACAAAGGAGGAGCACAAATGTCTAAGTGTCTTTGGTAGACAAATTTTTTAAATGCCAGAAAGTTTATAAGAAATTTTAGTAGAATAACTGAACAATCAGAGACTGTTATTTATAGAATATCAAGAAGCAAAGGGTGAAAGAGGTAATACCTACTACTTAAGGCAAGGAGAACCTGAAAGATGCCACTTCCTGTTCTCAATAATAAGTGAATTTGGGCTCCTAGCAATGTCAATGCTCTGTTTCTGAAAGAATTACATTCCATTACATCATTGATTTCTCATTTAGAAGCAGTCTATAATTTCTGTTCTTTAATTATTAGATTTACCTTATTAATCATATTCAGTTGTAGTGTAATGTAGTGTGGAGAGTATGAAACATTTCCTGTTTGGGTCACTGCCTTTTAATAAGAAGTTTTCTGCTCAAAGGACTTATAGTGTGCTAAATTATATCAGACTATGGTACTTCAAGTTGAAAATCAAATATAATGCAAAAGTAATACTTTTTTTTTCTATGACAAAAACCTCACAGTCTGTTTCACAACAGTGAAACCCTAAACTATATCTGAGGTCAACATTTAGACTCACGTGGAATTTACATGCCCTAATTTGTCCAATGATGAGGATGCCTAGACAACTTTAAGGTTAGAAAATAGTACCTCTCTGAGGATTGATGGATTGTAGGGAAAAAGTTTAAATTAAAGCTTACCTAACACAAAAAAACATACTTAAATGTTTATATTTCTTTTCAGAGGGGATTAAAACAAGTAATACCATAATATCATTCAGGTAAAAATTCAATGTCTTGCTCAATCTTGCTTGAATTTAGGGATTTCAAATTGCAAAAGGATCCATTCTGGAGACAATTCTGAGATTATTTGTAAAACTAGACTTGACTCTTGGTGATAATATCAGTCCTGTGTCTTTATCATACCAGTCAGGAACTTGTGCTTTCCAAATAAAGAGAAATAAAAATGGACACTCTGAGGGACAAATGACAACACTTTAAACAAAAGCTTGAAATTAGCAGAAAATAAAGGTTTAGGACTTGTCAGAAATTTCATATGCCTAAATGCAGCAGTGTCCAATGCAATTTTCATATAATACTTAGACAAAGTATTATTAAATAGTTTTACTTGAGTAAAAATATGATCAAATGTACTTGGAAAACATGAAGTTCAAATAATTCCAACAGAATTCTTTCAACAAAGGACTTCCCAGAGCCTACATATCGATATCTCATTACTGAATTTCAGGAGGAATGTAAAAAAATCAGAATTTTCCAAACTTACTATAAGAAGATGCTTAAAAAGACACCCTGGTATTCTATTGTTACATATTTTAGAGAAGGAATTGATTAGAGATATGTAAATTAGTTGGGGAAATGTGATCCCCAAGGCTAGAGATGAGTGTAACAGTCAGTTTATGAAAGCTTTAACTTACTACAACAAAGAATTTGGGTTGTATAATTTTGGAAATTTTAGTACATAAGAATAAGCTTATCTTCCTTTCTGAAAGGAAAAACCTAACAGAAGATGAAGCAAGTGGATATTTTTATGATGTAATTAGAAGTTTAGATTAGATCATTAATTTCTTGGAGTGCATATAAATATTTCTTCCAAGTATACATGTATGCATGTATACATACATACGAATTCATGTATATGTGTATATATAATTATTGTCTATTCATCATGATGTCTGAGATATTTTATATTAATTTTTATATTGTATTAGCATTCAATATTATATATTCTACAATACATATTATGTGTAGATATACTGTCAACACTTGGCATGGAAGAACCCATAGCAAAATTCACTGATCTATTTTATACTCTGTCATTCTTCACATTCACTGCAGGTAAGCATTACCAACTGTCCATTAGTATGTAGCAACAATTACAGTGAGTTTTAATGTTAATTACTCTACAATTTTTTGCTTACATTAATCAATCTCAGATTAAGTAAAGAGGAGACCACATAATGTTATGAATATCAGAATGTTGGTTCAATTGGTGGCTATATTGGGAGAGAAGAGTTATTTTAAACCATTCTGGAAATCATGAATACTACTGTGGAGAAAAGCCAGACAGGACAGAAGAATATTGTGAGACACCTGAGTTTCCTGGAAAATAATAAAAAGAGCAGTGTATATAAATATGCAGCAACCAAAATGAAATCCGAAGAATCCACTCAGCCATGTGAGGAGAAAGCAAGAAAACACCATCCATTAACCTGAATAGTCTCTCATCAGACACCAAACTTGCTGGTTCCCTGATGGAGGACTTCCCAGCCTCCACAATTCTGAGATATAAATGTCAGTTATTTATAAGCTGACAAGTAGGAAGTATATGTTTATAAAATCTCACATTGTCTAAAACTTTGAGCTAAAGATATACTTGAAAAATTTAATGGGAAAACTGCACTAAAGCAAATTAAATAGAATTTTATACTATTTAATCTCTTCCTTATTCTCAGAAGTTATCCATCCACAAAATATACACACTTGAAATAAGGTATCTAATTCCTGCTCATAACTAGCTTGATAAATTTATAAAATAATGTTGCTGCTAAGAAATGAGAGCAGACTATTGATCAAATATCATCTAGGTTTAACTCAGAAGAATATTTCCTGTTTTACAATGACTTTTCTTTTTAGAATTCAAATTGTGTATATTAGATGAGTGATGCTTATTTTCCAAGTCATCAATTTTTGATGAAATTGTTATTCAACTTTTCTCTGTATGGTGTTTTCATCCTTCATTTCACCACTCTATTGTCATTTAATAAAATCCGATTTTCTTCAGAGATAGGCATAATGGTTGAATTTGTCATGGAGTTTTGCACTGCTTTAATTTTTTTTTATTGGTTGTTCAAAACATTACAAAGCTCATGACATATCATCTTCCATACATTTGATTCAAGTGGGTTATGAACTCCCATTTTTTACCCCAAATACAAGTTGCAGAATCACATCGGTTTTTTTTTTAATGCTTTTATTTTTTAGTTTTAGGTGGACACAATATCTTTATTTTCTATTTATGTGGTGCTGAGGATCGAACCCAGTGCCTCATGCATGCTAGGCAAGCACTCTACCACTGAGCCACAACCCCAGCCCCATGCACTGCTTTAAATTTTATAATGTAGTAGTAGTGTATTTTTTCACAGTTTCTTTCATATGGTATGTAAACTTGTAGGTACCACTTGTGCAGGGCATCCTATAAGAATAAATGTATTTTCAGAGATTATTCTTAGGTCTGATAAGATCTCATTTAGATGAGTGCCCTTGAATGTAATTAAGACAAGGTAAATGACATTTGTAGAATAAATCTCAGGAAAAAATATACTAATCAGTGATTTTTTCAGTGATTCCAATGTATTCATTAACAAGTCTTTGAAGGATCTAGGTATCAAATTTGTGGTGAAAATGCTATGTTTTCCAGGGGGTGGAATATTTTTATATAACAATCAATGCTGTTTGTAACCTGTAAAATTAAAACAAAAAACATTAATTATTTTTAATTAGTTGTAATAAACAATTATTTTCAAGACTGTTATTTTCATCTTATGTTTATCTTTCTCAAATTTCTGAGGCTTGGATTATGAGTATCATACAACTATTGTCACAATATCTCTACATATAAAACAATGGAAAATCTTATTGTTGTGTAACTATCAGTATTGCTTTAAGTCATCTTTATCTTTGGTCTTGATTCTCTTAGCTTCACCTGAACAAAATTTGCCCATTATCTATGAGTTACAGGTGGTCAGCTGAATGAAGCTGGCTTCTGTAATTCAGCTGTCCTGGAGTGACTGTGCTTACTTGTCCATAAATTGTGTCTATTGAATCACTGACCTGGATTAGAGATGGTAATAATACAGGTGCAATAGGAGAAACAGGAAAAAAAATGCAACATCTTTTATACCTTGGCTGAGAAGTATTATGTTAACACATTCACTTTATTCAGTTACATTAAGCAACTTACATAGCAAAATCAAAATATATGGAATGACAAAATAAACACTCCTCTTTACACACTTTAGTGGAAGGAGGTGCAAAGTCATATATCACTGGGCATAAACCAGAGAGAAATGAACAATTAGAGCCAGTAGTGTGATCAACCACAGATCAGTGTCTAGTACATTGTATTGTGAATATATTAATATGTTATTTTTATATAAAGAAAAATATATTTCATATGGAATTAACTATCTCTCCTAAAATAGTGAAGATTTTCTAATTTATTAAAATTTTGACAGTAAATTGATAAATTTTTAGTTTTCAGAAATGCAGAATAAGTGTTTTAGTATATGTTTTAGAGTAAGATAATTTAAACTAGGTAGAGTGCATGTTAATTTAAGTCTTATATTTCATAGTACTTTGCAGAAATGCCTAATATTCTTAAGGAAATATTGGAAAATAATAATAAAGGGTTAAAATGGATTATGAGAATTATATCATAAGTGATAAAATTACAAATTTCTGCTCTTAATTAAAATTAAAATTATTTAAATTAATAACAAAATATTATTATCCCTGTAGGGTTTTAATAAAACTTAAAATTGTATTCACACGATTAATATTAAGACTTCACTGAATCAGGTAAAACAAATGCTATCCGCTAACAACACTTTTTAGGATCTTAGCAACATTATTCATTCTCATTCTCTTTGCACATGATTTTCACTATTAATATTATTAGTTAATCCATAACTTTGACTGTTATTTGAAATTAAATCTAAAGTAAAGTGAATTTATATCAAAATGTTTCTCTTGGGGCTATAGAGATGATAAATAGCTTTGGGGGAAATGCCACTTCTCATTTAGTTGATAAATTTTCTATACATCAGACACTTCTGTACTTCAGCAATTTCCAATTAGCCACAATTGGAAATAATATGAGTTTATGAAATCTCAAAGTATAATATCTTCTGGAATTATGGAATTATTATTTTTTTTTTATTTTTTCCTCCTGTATCCTGTCACTTCATGCACATGAAATGGGACAAGCTATCTCAGCAAAGGCTTTGGACATTAGTAAAGAACACTAGCATCCACTGCCTGCCTGCCTGTCCGTCTTCCTCTCTTTTATTCTTTTGAATCAAGTGTGAAATCACTAGCTTAAGACATACAGGGATGAGTTCCTTTTATGGTATATCTTCACCCTCAAAATGACTTAAGGCAACACTATTTGAAACATCTTTGATTTGCTTTAGCAAAAGACAAGACAGGTAAAGGAATTGTTCCATAACTAGTTTGTCATCCAAAAATAAGTTTACTTTAGACTCAGGTTTTTTTTTTTTTTAGGTTGTTCAGCATTCATACAAACTCTAAATAATACTCACAAAGAAAACAAAACTCTGAGGACCACAACATGGTATAGAAAGGCTTAATGATCTCTCGGCAGACTCTTAAAATACAGATGTGTAGTCGTGATTTAGACTCAAACTATATGAAGAACAGCAAATAATATCAGAGGGAGATTTAGAACATGTATTTTCCCAAGAGTTAGTGATCCAATTACCATTAGAGATATGGGAAAGACACTTTCACTTATCTCTAGACAGCATAATTTGAAATGCTCATTTTCCGTTCACATCATCACATTTATATTACAGCCCTTGGTTATAGACTCTCAGGTGAGGACTTCCAGCGTGCTATAAAAAGGTTGAAAGCATAAAACCACAGTGCAGCATGTTTGATAAAACTGAAAAACAACAAAAGTGAAATATAAAATATAATTCTGATAATTTGTTCTTTGAATATTTCCCAATTCTTTGTTAATACTTTATGTAAAACATTGTTCTAAGTTCTTTGTGGAGTCTAATATCAATGACCTTGTCCTCTGTTTTATTAGATGTTGCCTCTGGTAGGTAGGTAGATCTGGAAAGGATGTTGGTATAAAAGGTCACGGGTATAAACAAACTTTCAGAACCAAACTAGGAATCTACTTCTTTTCTTCAATTAATCAAAATCGACCTTCAGTTAAACTGGAAAGAAGGCTAAAATCACTTCCAACATTCCAACATCTCTACATACAACATTTATATAAATATTTCCTTAAATCTGATGACATTTTAGTATTACAGAACAAATTATCTATTCAAGAGTGAATTATTCTTAAGATACAAGACTTCAAATCCCCACTGTAGTGGTAGGTTCACTGTTTACCATTGGGAGTGTGTAAATGCACTATTTTCAGATATGTAGTGTAATCTTGTTTCTGGAATAGGCTTTGTTACCTGATGGATTGTACTGAGTGCAACTGACCTGTGAAGAAGGGTAGAAGCTGTTTAGTAATCTAAGGAGAAACTTAAGATATATTTGCGACAGATCATATATAGCACTGTGGTATTTCATTTTCTTCAAGTAAAACAAGTTTTACTAAACTAAAACCCAAATAAATAAAACAAATTATCATGTGTCCTTGTTTTTCCAAAATCACTTCTTTTTTCAATTGTGTGTACAAAGTAATATCCAAGCTTGGATCAGGAAAGGATAGGTTAGGTGAGAATATATTTTATGAATAATTGTTAACCTGATTTCTTCTCCATCGCTATTCTCCCAACACCAAATTATTTTTAAAATCTTCATTCAAACATACTTTAATTCAGGGACCTTATTTTACTTCTGAGATTGTGAGTTAGATGTGCTATATAGTACCCTAAAATTCTATTGTAAAACAATCTTTGCTTACATGTCTATCTCTCCTAGACTTTAGAATACAAGTCTTGCCTTTTACTGAATTTCCAGTACCTACCAGCATAGTTCCTATGTATTAATTTCTTAGGGCAGCATAAAAATTAACAAGAACTGGGTAGTCAAAAGACCAAAATCATATTCTCACAGTTCTCAGTACTAGAATTCCAATATCAAAGTGTCAGCAGGGTGATGGTCCTTCAGAAGTTCAAAGGAAAGAATCTGTTCCATCCATTTCTTCTCTCTTACTGACATCCCTTGGCTTGTAGATGCATCACTACAATTTTTGCCTTCTTATTCACGCAAAGTTCTCCCCTCTTTCTGTGTCTCCCTTTCTCCTTCTCATAAGAATATCAAACTGTTGGATTTAGAGCCTGCCCTAATGCAAAATGACTTCGTCCTTATATGAAAGGCAAATGATAGAAGCCAAACAGTATTTTTTCATCTTGATTAAATCGCACTGGTTCTGCATTTTTATAATTACAACGGAATGACTAGCAAATACTTTTTATTATTATATTTTATGTTTTGAAGGTAACTTCCTTTAACAGATTGAGTTACATATGATGAAATCTTCACTACAAATATATTTTGTACTAATCAACTTCATCTCTTTTGTGAAATGATTTACTATCTGAAATGCAATTGAACCAAGAATAGGTATTAATTGTGAAACAGCTTATGACATTTATCTACAATATATGATTCTTTTTATAAAAATAGTACACACCAATCAAATACAATATTATTGTTTTGAGAGATCACATTGCTCTATTTCACAAAATTTTAACATAGAAACAGAATTTAATGTTTGTTAGTATCAAAATATTTTCAAGTTTGTTTTTGTTTGGGAGGAATACCAAATAATGAGAATTATGTATGAAACATTGTTAAGACCCCTGAAAATACTCATAATTTTTAATTCCCACTGCAAAAACCAGTTCAGCTGATGTTTTGGCACAGACACCACATCCTACTTCAATCCTTGTGTGAGTTCTATTTTTTCTTGTCCACATCTGGTATGTAACACTGCACATTTTTCTTTTACTGGATATACAATTCTCTGAAATTGTACAGCATATATACACCAAGAATTGTGTATAAACTACCCTGCTCTAGCAAAGAGCAGAGCATTTCCTTTCCAGAGTCATCGTGAATGCTATAGTACCTTGCAAATAGATTTTAATCATGCTTTGTCTCTGAATTGAATATAATTAAGTTATATTCAATGTATCAGTTAAGCCCCAAAATTCCATGGTCTTAAATCCATGTCACATAGGGACGATTGCCTAGAAATTAGAAATTAGAATCCTCAATTTTGTAGAATTGAATACAGTTCTGAAAAATGTCAATACCCATGCCATTTACACAAGTTGACAGCATTGTTTTTTTCAAGCTGACAATTCCCAAGTGCAATGCCTGTGACAATAGAAAAGGTTACTTTTTAAGGATAACAACCAAGTATCAGTGACTCTCTTGGGGAAAGTTAAGTAAATATAACACTATTTTCCATGTAACTCAATAATATATCAGAGAGTATACAGAGAAGAAAAGAGGCCTATTAGTTTTTTCCTAAAATAAACTAAGTAGGTTACTTTTCAGAAAAGAACAAAAGATATCACTTAGAAATAGACTTTGATTATTGTACTGTAAAAAGAATTAAAGAGCCATGACCACAATTAGAACAACTCATTGTGGAAGCATACATATCACATATGACTGGCACTTCTCAAGCAAAAGAACAATGAAGGAAGATTCTCCAAAGAATACTAACCCTTATGTGAGGATAACAGCATGGCTGTGGGAATAAATGAGCATTGCAATAAAAATACACATTCTGTAGTGAGCCATGGGCATATTCAAAGAGGTTGAGTCAAGGGGAAGTTTCTAGACAAAATCACAGGGTATTACATCAGGTATTTTGAAAAAAAATCATTTATCACAATTATTAATAGCTAAGATGTCATCTATCCAAGGAAGAATAGGCAGTTTCTGGGCAGAAGTCCTGTAGAAATACTCAATTACTCTTTGTATAGGATTCTCAGGACTTCTGTGTGAACTTGTGGTTCAGGCAGTCTTTTGTTATAAGGACTATCTTGCAATCATGCTTAAGAACTCTTTCTCCATAACTTTCCTGATCCACTTGTTATTTGTTTATTTTTTGGTCAAGGTTGACACAAGTGATTCCATGTTATGTAATAACTTTTACATTTCTTTCATCTGCTCAGCAGATGGGACTATACATGCTGAGCTGCTGGCCAGCTTCCCTTTGTATGTCCCTCTGGAATCATCAGCCTTCCTTATTATTATGCAGGGATGCAAAAATTATAATTTTAAGAAAGAAGAGCTTCCCCAAAGGCCTTCATAATCAGATGAAACAGAGTCCTTGAATAAATTGTATTATGGAAAGAAAAGGCAATAAAAATACTTCACAAATATGCATTTATTGGGTGCCAAGAAAGTGACAGACAGAACATTTAAAATCAAATTAGAACAATAAGGATGTTCTATTATCACCATAACTGAACTGCCATGACATCAAGAAAGCAGTTAAGAATTATAGATAAAATTTACTTCTGGGAAACATAACATGAAGACCAAAAATTAAGGAGAAGCTCATAAGATCTTCACCCATAGTCTATTAACAATAATTATAAGTCAACTAGAGAACAAGTTTCTACATAGGCTTGCATGGTTTGAAGAGTTGATTGTAAGAATTATTTTTAAAATGTCAATAACTACGCATAAATGGCTTATTTAGTAGAATGGGTTCAATCACCATCATCTAATCTCTGGTTGTCCATATGAAATTCTTATTTCACAGATTTTCTGAAATATTACTTAAAGAAGTTTAGCACCTGAGTAATTGACACTTGAAACCTGGAAACTGTATGTTGGCTGGACTTTGGATAAGTCAGAAGAAAAGAAATACTTCCTGATGCACAATTATTACAATTATGTGAATGTCTTTAATAATATTTCCAAAGTAACTTTATCATAAGTACAAAGTTATACTCTGTTTCATACATTCACATTTTTAATGTTAATGTTTCAGGGTTTGAAAATATTTGAGATCATAATTTCAAATGCATAAGTATATATCTCCAGATAATCATAATATTTCAAAAGATTAAAAACAAGAATGATTCTCTAGGGTCTTTGGAGAAGATATAAGACAAAATAAAGGATTTTTTAGCATATAAATGAAGAAAAATGTGTTCTACTAACATCCTGTTTCATTTTCTTATCGTGCTCCATTTATTATACATCAAAGAAATAGTGGCTCTGAATCTCAGCAAATATCTTATAGGGACAGTTACATTTAAGTATTTATGTTAAGTATGTCATGGTTCAGGTGATTCATGGGTAGGAATTCTGGGAATCTTACTTGGCAGACCAATCCTCTGTTATGCTCCAGAGTTTATCATGGGTTTTCCATGTTATAGAAAAGCATGCAGTATATTATTGGGGGGAATAAGATCACTTAAAAAGGAGTGAAAATATACAACAGCCAAATATAGAATTACATCTCCAATAACATCTACATGCAAATCTTCAGCTTGAGGGTTTTTTTCTAGAGTATCCAACATAAAAATAAGTCTAAAGTTAAAAACAACTGAATGCCACTAAGTTAAAATAGAGGATGAGATTTTTTTTCAAGTTATCATTTCATGAACTACAGCTCTTACTAACTTTCAAATGTTATAGTCATTTCAAGAACACAAGTAATCAAAAGTACAGGATAGAAGATAAAAGTCTGGAAACTCTTATAAGCTTTCTATGTCGTTTTTTCCAATATTGAACATAATCAGGCTTTGGAAAAGAGAAGAGTTGTCTAAGGGAAGTGTGATGTCAGCTCAACTACACAAATGTAGCTATTTATGTTTCGAAATATCTATGACTATACTCAAATAATTAAGTTGTTTATATGTAATTCTAGATATGTTAATAGGACATCCTAGATTACCAGGCACGATTTGAAAAAAAAAAAAAATGTATATATAATGAATCAGAATTCACCTACTAGAAAACAAATGAGCACAAAAACCAAAAATTAGTTTGTTTCTTTGAAAGTTTTAGATTTTTAAAGAGATCCTCCATTATTATGATTATAAAGAAATTAGGCTGCTACATTTATCTTTGTTTCTAGTTGAAATAAAGAGAACATATTGCAAACCTGATGTCCAACTCATTATTTTTTATTACCAGAGTGAATTATTAAATTGTGACATACTGACAAAGTAGATCATTAGAAATTAAATAAAATGAATAAAGTACAACTTTTTGAAACGCAACAAAATCAACAACTTAAATGAATCTCATAAGCATAATATTAGCTAAAATAAGCAAGATACAAAATAATATATATTAATGTGCTTCATTTATCTGTATGTTTGCATATAGTCATATAGTCAAAACATGGCTACACATTACTGTTCAATGTGATAGCACTCTTATTGGCATAATGGATTTACTTACATTTAACTTTGCATCACTATGACCAAGTACCTCACAAGAACAACTTAAAAGAGTGAAAATTTATTGGGGGCTCAGGGTTTCAGACTTCTCAGTTTACAGATAACTGACTCCATTGCTCTGGTCGAGGTGAGATAAAGAATTGAAAGGCACTGAGAAAAGCTACTCACCTCATGGCAGTCAAGAATGAGAGGGAGAGAGGAGAGAGAGATTCACATGAAGTCCCAGAACATGGGCAAAACATAGTCATGTTATTTGCCAGAATAAACGTGAGCAGCCTCTAGTTCAGTTCATTTCCCCCTGAAACCTCATGAGCATGATGTGCATGTCTACCACCATTCTGGTCTCCTGAGCTTCCTTCAGAATTACCTATTAAACACTGCTGACAGCATTCTAAGCTTGTTCATACTATACGTCTGTGCTTTCCATACTCCTCCCACAAACCATCTCTAAAGGCTTCTCAACTATGTGGTCATATTAGTCAGAGAAATGACCCTACTTCTTGGTACCAATATCTGTTAGTCATCATTGCTTCACTGACCAAAATATTTCACAAGAGCAACTTAGAGAAGTAAAGGTGTATTCTGGTCACGGTTCCAGAGGTTCCATCAATGTACAGCTGAGTATATAGCTCTGGGTCCAAGATAAGGCAGAACATCACGGCAGAATGGCATGATAGAAGACAGCTCAATTCATGGCCAACAGAATGCAAAGAGAGGAGGAAGGAGCAACAGAGAAGTTGAGTCCTTCCAGGACTCATCTCCACTTACCCCCCTACTTCAGCCACACCACATCTTCTTTTGGTTCCATTCAAAATAGGATATGTTGATCAGGTTACAACTCTCATAATGCAATTTTTATGATGATGGTTCAAAGACAAATTATTATTGTGAGGACATGAGTCGTTCCTTCCAAATCTATGTTAATTAAGGAATATCCAGAGGCAAGATGATTACATTATGCAAGCAGTAATCTGATTAATCGGTCCAAACTAAACTTTTCCAAGTCTAAGTTAGTTATGTTGGGTATTTTGTTTACCACAGTGCAAAACTGAGTAATACACATGATGGCCCTTTCAAAATTCTTATTAAACAAATACCCAGTACAACAATACTAAGAAATGTACCTTTGGGAGGAGATAAAGTCATAAGGGTTCTATCTCAATGAATACAATTAGCATTCCTACATAAAAAGGGCTCAAGTTTGCCAGGAACATTGTCTTGTTCTTCCAGGCCTTCTACTATATTCCTCCCCTCCCAATATGGAGCAAGAAGGAACTATTTTGGAATATGGATACAGAATTCTCACCAATGAGAACCCTGACACAGAATTTCTCATCCTCAAGAACTATGGGATATAAATCTCTGTTCTTTATACATTTCCTAGTCTCAGGTATTGTGTGGTAGCAGCACAAATGGAACAAAATAGACACTAACCTTTGGATAGTAAAATGTAATGATTACTACAGAGTAGTACCTTTCTGGAATACTATGTCATGGTTTGGGCATGGCTGTCAACTAAGTGTTCACTTTGCACAAATTTGTGATGTGGAC
Organism: Marmota marmota marmota; assembly: GCF_001458135.2. Taxonomy (NCBI): domain Eukaryota; kingdom Metazoa; phylum Chordata; class Mammalia; order Rodentia; family Sciuridae; genus Marmota; species Marmota marmota. Next base: position 8,880,070 of record NW_025999961.1, read on the forward strand.
ATTTATGTATTATATAATTTTCATTTATTAAAAATGAAAATATTGAAAACATAAATAGAATATCTGATGTAACAATTACCCTTTAAAAAATGTTATTTTTCTTATGTACTTACCACAAAAATAGCAACAAGTTTAGAGTATTTTAGATGGGATCTCTACAGGATATGATAGAATTTGTTAATCTTTGTATTAATCTTTTTATTAACAATATCTTTAAGAAATTTGAGAAAAACTAATTGTTACAATAATGTTATATATACAGTTTGATTTACATATCAACCTGAAATAGAGATAGTTAAGGGGATATAATATCATGTCAGCATCACAGCCAAACAGAAAACGAGATGCCAAAATTCTATTTTGAAAGTAAATAGCAGCTGGGTGCAGTGGTGAATGCCTGTAATTCCAGTGTGGTAGGAGACTGAGGCAGGAGGATCTGGAGTTCAAGGCCAGTTTCAGCAACAGTGAGGCACTAATCAAATCAGTGAGAACTTGTTTCTAAATAAAATACCAACTAGGGCTTGGGATGTGGCTCAGTAGTTGAGTGCCCCTGAGTTCAATCTTCAGTACAAAAAAAAAAAAATGTAAATAGCAGTAACCGAAACCAGAACTAAAATTAATACTTCCATGAATACATATACAAGTTTATTTTTATGTGTAGATGTGTACTTGCATATATCTATCTATGCATATATACATATGAACATTGCTGATGGCTAATAAGACATATATATCTATACATATATATGACATGTAGAATATATAAATCAATATAACATCAATAGAGACAGTTTGTAGAGATCAGAAACAGATTGAGTCATATCTTAAAAGTTGATGTATACAGGTTTTCTGTTACGAACAAGTTTTTTTTGTTGTTGTTGTTGTTGTTTTGTTTTTTTTCTAGGTGACTGCCGCAGTCTGGCTGGGCACAAATCACGAGCCACTAAGCAGGAACAAACTTTATTTCTGAACTCCACCAGCACACTCCACACACGCTCCCTGGTAACTCTCCCGGATGCCACCCACACGGCTCCTTCAGGAACACACCACATACCAACCGGGACTCCCACCACCGGAACTTTACCAACCAACGCGAACTCTTCAGGAATCCCCGCGAGAGCTCAACAGGAACTCAACGGGAACTCCGCGAGAACTCAAAAGTCATCATCTTAATGGCTTGCTGGCATCACCTCTCAACCAATACTTCTGGCAAAAATGCCATGCATCATCCCGAGTCCGCTGTGGCCCTTAACAGGTGACTTATTTATTTATTAACCATACTGTACATTAAACCACTGAGTTACATTCCTCACTTTTTTTTTTAATTAGGTCTCACTAAGTTTCTAAAGTTGGCATCAAACTTGGAGTCCTCTTACATCAGCTTCCTAAGTAGCTGGGATTACAGCTGTCCACCATTCCTGGCTCCACAATATTCATCTTTATTGTAAAGCGTATTTTACTAGTTTATGAAAAAAAAAAATGATGGTGACAATACTGATATATCAATTTGAAACTCTATAGAAAAACATAAATATTACTGTAATTGTGCAGTCAAATCATTTTTTCTACAGAACACTGGATATGCACAGGTTTTGAGGACCAAAGGTCAAAATTAAAAATTTATTTCATACCCTTATAGAGACAAAATACAAATTCTCATTTATTATTCAATACAATGTTTTGAAAAGTTTATCTACTAAAGAGAATAACAGAACTTTTTTTTTTCTACCTTCTTTATCTCCTTTCTTTCTTCCTATCTCCCTTTTTTTCTATTTTGCTCATTAAGGTTCAAGATTTATGTTCCCTATCATGAAAAACCTATTGTAAATCTTCACCTGTGAATGTTAATCAGAAATGCAATTTTACTCACTTCTTGTACAAAAATCTCTTCTGTACAAGATATAGATACTGCCAAATGAAAGGATCAGTACATAAGCATATGTATTTAATTAAATATACTTTTACTATCCTATGTTCCTTCTCCTTTTATTTGCCTTTTATCATGATATTATATTGCAGATTTCTCACTTTCAAAATAAAGGTTATATGTAAACATCTCAATTTCATAATTATGCATCAAGAGATAGGGAACTTTTTCTTGGGGTCTATAAAACACTGCTAGAATGACAGTTTGAACTCAGAAAATATATACACTGAAAATTGTGTAGATTTTGCTTCGAGTTTCAACTTCTGACAACAGTTGACATTGTGTTTCAAACAATGTTAATTTTCAGCAAATTTATATTTCTTATACAACTACTGTCCTGTCCTTGAAATATTAAGAAGTATGTCCAAGTGTGCAGTAAGAGCTAAATTTAAAGTTGTTTATTGTTTGTTTAGTTTTTTAAATGGAGGTTGAGAAAGGTTTTCCCTTTCAGAAAAACACCCAATCATTGCTATAGAATATTTATGATCTCACAAGACTTTCAAAGAAGAATTAATACTAATACTCCTCAAATTCTTCCATAAAATAGAAAAGGAGAGAAACTTCTAAACTCATTCTATGAGGCTATATCAGCCTGATACCGAAACCAGAAGAAGACACAGCAAGAAAACTTCAGACCAATATTCCTGATGAAAATGGTTGCAAAAGTTCTTAATAAAATTCTGGCAAATCATATACAAAAACATATTAAAAAGATAGACACCATGATGAAATGGGGATCATCCCAGGGATGCAAGGTTGGTTCTACATATGGAAATTGATAAAAGTATTTTATTACATTAATAGACTTAAAGATAAGAGTCATACGATCATTTTAATTGATGCAGAAAAAAAAAACTTTTAACAAAATATAGCACCACTTCATGTTCAAAACATTAGAAAAACAGGGATAGTAGGAACATACCTCAACGTTGTAAAAGCTATGTATGCTAAGCCCAAGGTCAACATCATTCAAAATGGAGAAAAATTGAATCCATTACCCCTAAAACCTGAAACAATACAGGAATGCCTTCTTTCCCAACTTCTATTCAACATAGTCCTTAAAATTCTAGACAGAGCAATTAGACAGCTGAAAAAATAAATAAATAAAGGGATAGAAATAAGAAAATAACTCAAACTATCACTATTTGCCTACAACATGATTCTGCATTTACAAGATCCAAATAGTTCTACCAAAAAACTTCTAGAACTAATAAATAAATTCAGAAAAATGGCAGGATATAAAATCAATACCCATACATAAGATGCATTTCTATACATCAGTGATGAATCCTCTGAAAGGTAAATTAGGAAAACCACCCCATTTACAATAGCCCAAAAAAAAAAAAAAAAAAAAACCTTGAAAATCANGATAAAGAAACTAATATATATATATATAAAATGGAATATTACTCAGCATTAAAAAGAGTAAAATTATGGCATTTGCAGGTAAATACATGGAGCTGGAGAATATAAGGCTAAGTGAAATAATCCAACTCCCCAAAACCAAAAGCCCAATATTTTCTCTGATATATGGATGTTGATCCATACTGGGGTAGGGGTGGGGCAAGGGAAGAGTGGAGGACTTTTTGATTGGGCATTGGTAAGTGAGGGGAGACGAGGGGGTATGAGAGTGGAAAAGATGATGGAATTAGATGGACATTATTACTCTATGTACTTGTTTAATTGTACAAATGGTGTAACTATGCATTGTGTATAACCAGAGAAATGAAAAGTTGTGCTTTATTTTTGTACATTACATCATAATCCATTCTGCTCTCATATAACTAATTGGAACAAATAAAAAATAATATTTATGATCCCCCAAAGGCATATAATGAAACCTATTCATGATGCAGTGCTCTTTAAAGGCAGGTGACTTATGACTCCAAACAGTCATAAGACTGAAGCTCTTGTGAATGGAATTAGTATCTTTATAAAGGAAACTTCAGAGAATCTCCTAACCATACAGCCACATGACAAAGAGCAGACATCATGGACCAAGTATGATTGAGTCCTTGATTACTGAATCTTTAGGCATTTTACCTTGAACTTTCCAGACACCATAGCAGGGAAAAATATATTTCTATTGTTTATAAACATCCAAGTCTCCGGTATTCGTTTAGTCCAAGCTAAGAAAATTTCTATGCTTATTGCAAAGCTAATATGAAGTGATTATATTTTCATTAGAATTATTTCATGGCAGAGATATTTAAATTTTAGATTATCTCAGGATTATCTGAACAAGAAAAAAAATCTATTACTTTTAACAGCAAAGTTTCCACTGACTGAATATGTGATGACTAATTTTACTTCTAAACTTAAAGGGGGGAAAGTGATGCCCAAACAGCTGCTATACATTATTGTGGGGTATGATTTTTGACCATACTTCTGGAAGACACAATATTGAACAAAGCAGATCACCCTCAGCAATGTGGATGGGGATCAAAATTTGTTGAGGGTCTCAATAGAACAAAAAGAAATAGCAAATTGGCTGTCTATTATGGAGCTGGAACACGTATCTTTTCTTGCTTTCAGATGTTGGTGCTCCAAGGTTTCAGGTCTCCAAACAGGGAGACCAATAACCACCTGGGTTCTCCACCTTCAATCTTAGTTTAGGACTTAAATATAAGTCCCCTTGATTCTCAGGCCTCATTCTAGAACTAAATCACACTTCATCATTCCTGGTTTTCCCATTTGCAGAAGTGTCATCATGGGACTTCTCAATCACCATAATCATGGAAGCTGTTATAAATTCCTCTCTTATATATTTATAGATCCTTAGTTATATTTTTGTGAATAACCCTCATTAATACACTGTATACATAAATTACATGTTATTCAAAAAACATTAGAAACCTGATTGTCATTTTAAAATGAACATGAGAACAAGGGCATATTTTATTTACTACATATAGATTATTTTATTTTGGTAATAGCATCAATAAAGGAAAAACAAAATTCTGAATGAACTTTCTTTATTTGGCCCTGCACAGAGTAAAATTTTCAATTCTTCAAAGTTAGGGAGCAAAACAGTATCACTAATGGAGCTGAAAATTGCTTTTTGCTCTCATGAAGTAGGATGACCTCAGGTAATACGGTTCAAGAAAATGGTAGGATGACTATTATACTTGCTTAGCTAACCACTGGAGCTTTGTGACTCTTTGAATTAAATTAGTGCATTCAAGTCAAATAATTTTGTATAATATTTTATTATAAATATTTAACACTGACATTGGTAGCTAAGTAATGTTATTCAGGTGTTTTGTTTTTACTCAAGTATATGTTTATTCTTCCATCCTCTCTCCTAGATTAATCACACATCTATATCTTAGTACAAAAAATAGAAAATAATTATTACTTTATTTTTAATTGCATTTTTAAAATAATTTGTATTTTTTCTCTGTCCCATTCTGAATTCCCTATATTTATGCTTTTGCATTCTGTTACTATTATTGATTTTTATTTGCTTGTCTGTTTTGGTATAGAGAATAAGCAAGGTAGCTCTATCCCTATAGCTGATGCAAAGGTTACATTATCTTAATTAATAAGATTCCCCTTATGTTTTATTTTACTCTAGATTATCCAACTAAATCCCATTCATATTCCAGTCTTTCCAAACTTTTATATATATTCATATATATGTGTGTGTGTATATATATGTATATATACATATATATATATGTGTGTGTGTGTGTGTGTGTGTATGTGTATGTGTGTGTGCATATATACTCTTAGATATGTATGCTTTCAGAAAAAGTGTATAATATCATCTAAACTCTGTATGTGTGTGTGTATGTGTGTGTGCATATATACTCTTAGATATGTATGCTTTCAGAAAAAGTGTATAATATTATCTAAACTCTGTATGTGTGTGTGTAGATTGGTACTAGGGATTGAACCCAGGAGCACTTTGTCACTGTGGTATATCCTTATTCATTTCTTTTATTTTGAGAGAAGGTCTTGGTATATTGCCTAGACTGGCCTTAAACTTTTCAGCTTGAATCAATTTCCAGATTGTAGGATATTCCCATGTTCAGTTTAATGAAGACCACTAGCACACTTTCCATGGCTGAGTAACATTATACTTTCACTATATGGTATTATTTTTGTTTCCTTATATCTTTGCGAACACTTGATTGTAACCTGCACTTAAATTTTGAGATATAAAATATGTGCAAGATTAAATCTCATTTATATAATTTTTTACTATATTCTATCATTAAATTGGGTTATGAATTATCAAAGGGGAAGTAATTGTTTTCATCCATGAATATTCATAGGCAAAATAAATATATTGATAATAGCCTAAGAAACTATTAGCAGTATCAAACACTAGCAAATGTGGGATACTGACAGTCTCTTCTTTCATCCAAACCATAGCTAATATTCCCTTAGTTCCTTGTTCCTATATGTCTAGGCTTCCCTCTCTCCATGTGGAATAAGACTGGAAAAGTATTCCACTAAGCAAATTTAGTGAAATCCCCACACTTTGTGTCTGACCACCTTTAATATCTTTTTACCCTGGCCCACCTACCAATAATCCCATCAAGATAGTTTAGTCATGAACCCCTGGTCCTTGATATTTCCTCTGAGTTATTTTGCATCCTCTGCTCCCTAACCCACTCCTAGACTATAATCCTCCAATTCCTTTTTGAAGTTGGACCTAAATTCTGTCTCTCTTCCCCATCTTTTCAAAACCCTGATGCAATGATCCCTATTCCTATTGTCATAGCCCTCATAAATAGTCTACCTTATCAGCTTTAACCAGTTATAAATAATTTTAAAACATACATAATAAAAATATTATAAGAAACACACATAAATCCAGTAAATTTCAGCAAAGTTATGCATAGATTACAATTGGAAAGGAAAATTTAAATAGCTAAACACTATGCACATAGATTTTATATCTCAATCAAAGAAAGAAAAATGTAAATTACAACAAAATGAAGCAGTTTGTAACAAGAAGTGAAGAGTTCACATTCCATGAAATTCATAACAATTTAAAGTATTATTGGAAATAATCATGTTAGCATATGTTCTTATTTTTTATCTTAGATCATCCTATAAATCTAGAATTAGCAATTCCCAATATTTCTACTCTTTGTATAGTAATGAAATATTAACATTTTAGTTGTTATTGACCAACAAGTAATACTAAGGGCTACAATTAGCTTTTCCCCTACAATGCTATCAATTAGAATTGTCATGTGAACCTTATAGTACCTTAATGTTGTTTGAGTATGTAAGTGCATTAATAAGTACTGAAAGGTACTCTTCAAAGATACTTTATTTGAAAAATGCATAGAAAAGTTATGATATTGATATATTTATCTTCATTTCTTCTGACATCTTTTCCCTTTCTTGTCATCAAATTGGTCTATGACAAGTGACTTCTGATAAACTTGCTTTCTCATTTATTGCTACTACCTGAAAACTGCAGGCATCACAATCATTCAGGATCTATAAAATATGACCATGATACATTGTTGGAAGATGCTTTTAGGGTGACTTATTGTTTCTTCTAGTCTCTTTTAGTTTTTGTTTCAAAGCAATGTTTACTTATGGAAGAAAATACCAGACATTACAGGAAGTAACTAATAGTTGATTTCATATTTTTCCATATATTTTAATACACTTAGCAGAGCACTATTTCTCTATCAAGGGTAGATGGCAATTTTTTATTCTGGCCATGTACATGAAAGGAACGTGATTATTATTCAACCTGATGGGGAGAGTTCTGATGCTTTTCTTTAAATTGAACCAACAGGGCATCTCTTCATGTGCTTGACATGTCTGCTTATCTTAGTCACCTGAAAAATCCATACTGGACTCTCATGGTCAGGTTTTCCTACATTTCCCTTATTTGACAAAACACAATGCTCTTTACTTTTACACACAAATCATTTTATTTTAGTATCTTCTACATGTTCTTCTTTAGTATTTTAAAATACCCTCAAATACAACTCAAAATAATTCCTTTAAACTTGTTTTTTATGAAAAAATCACTGGCCCCTGAAAATTTTACTTACCATAAAGCACCCAAATGTTTGTATTATATATTTGGTTTATATATTACCAAATACAGAACATTGTTATCATAAAACTACCATAATCTTTCAGAAATATCTGTTACCTCAATTTTTCAATATTTAGCTCTTCGTGAGATCAGTTTTCAAGCATGCAAACCATAGGAGCACTTCTGTGTTTTTAAAGGATGACTATATTCTTACTAGCCATACCACAATGGTATGTTTAAAATAAACTTAATGAAGCACCTGATTCATAATATGAAAGTCCATTATCATAGCTGTTTTTAGTTGTGCAGTATTAATGATATAATGCACCCTTACAACCAGTTGATATTTTCAGTATTCTTCTTCTGTTTAGATGTTTATAACCTATATTGGAATTGTTCCTATTACCATTACTATTGGTTTCTAGATATATTTTAACATTAGCTAATCAGAAATGAAAATAAAGGAAAAATTTAAATACCAAAATTTCTTTACAAGTGATTTAACAGAAGGGGCAACAGGGAGAATGGACAACAGTGTGATAAATACTAAGGAGGCCCAAAACAGGAGGCATGATGGCAGAATCTCACTTCTGCATTTTGCCAGTTAGAAAAGTTTTTTTGATATTCCTCTGGAAATGATGATAAAGGCACCAATCTCATTAAACATGAAAATGAAAATGATTTCAGCTGTAATTACCTTCATGTGGTCCATGGATCTATGTTTAAGGACAGTCTATTCTGTGAAGTTTTATTTTTCAGTTTGTTTTTTTCCCATTAAGTTGCAGCCTATTTATTTTGTTTTAGAGAGAAATATTGTTTTGAGATCATGTTGTTTTGCAACATGTGAAAATAAAATTATAGTTCAGAGAAAACACATTTATAGTTCTGAGAAGAATATCAAAAGCTTAACAAGCTGCAGATGATATCTGCTATCAAAGGGCAATGAAAATACTGCAGCAATTGCTGCAATCTCTTCTTAAAACATGGACAGGGAAGGTTGAGGATGTATCTCAAGTGGTAATGCACTCGCCTGGCATGCGCGGGGTGCTGGGTTCAATCCTCAGCACCACATAAAATGAAATAAAGATGTTGTGTCCACTGAAAACTAAAAAAATAAAATACTAAAAAGTTTCTCTCTCTCTCTCTCTCTCTCTCTCTCTCAAAAAACACACACACACATACACACACACACACACACACACACACACAACATGGACAGGAAATCTGCTCTCAGCCTGGTCTCTCAGTGTTGGAGGAGAGATGCTAAGAGCTAAGGTCAGCTGCAGTGGAGACTATGCTGTGATCAGGACGGCTCCTTAAGAGTAGCAGCAAAAAGCAGTATATCTTAGGCTTTCCTGGCTGCCTACTTCCTGGATAAAATTATTTGTCCTAAGAGTAAGATAAGGAGGAATGACTGCACCTCTTTTCCAGTCTAAGCTAGCCATCTCTTCCTCTTCTTCACCCTTATTTTTCATGCAAAATGCCTGCTGCTCTTGTACCATTTGTGCAGATTTCCTGATGGAGGAAGGTGTCAAACATGTTCTATGTTTTTTTTGAGGCCGAGAGAAAAAAAATAGAAAAGAAATTATTTCCTGCTATTTCCCCCATTTCTCTTAAAGGGGCTGACTGTGTTCTCTGAGAGAAAGAGAATATGTCATATTAGGGAGTTTGCTAAATTCAGTGCTAAATCCCATATCCTTCACTACTGTAATAGAAAGGTCAAAAGGAGGCCATAGCACTTTTGCCCCAGCAAATAGCAATATAAGGGACCAGCAAGAGAGGCAGGTGTGCTTTTGTTCCGATGATATTTATGTTCTCCAATTCTCCTTCCTTCAGTAGAATGAGTTACCTCTAGATGCTAATACCTTTTTCTAGTTGCTCAACATTATACTGAATCATTACACTTCCCAGCCTGACCCAGCAAACATTAGAGCCTTTTGTTTTTTTTTTTTCTAAAATTTCAACTGTAGCATTTCATCCATTCTCTCTGGAGGTTGACCTAGCTTCCTTCATTGCAGGTATAAGGCAGAGGTTTGGACTAGCTAATTTTACATAAAAATCATCTACAGCCATCAACTGTTCTTTCAAACTAGGTCACAATCAATCATTTTAAAGGTTAAATTCCTCTGAAGCATTTAGATTAGGTTGAAACAAATGCAGCTATTCTCTTTTCCTTTCCTTTCCTTTTTTTTTTTTAGTAAAACTGATTTAAATTGAAATTAAATATATGTTAAAAATAGCTTTTATATGACTTCAGCCAACATTATATTTCTAGATATCCATTTTAACTTCTAATATTGTCATTCCACAGACTGAGAAAGAGTGGAAACTCACCTCTATTGATATAGTTAATATGCATGGGTCTTGATTCTATCTTTTGCCTTTGGGTACATCTTTCTTCTATTGCCTTATTCTCCAACAAATAGAGACCCATCATGATTACTACATACTCTCTGCATCTTTTTCCCAATACTCTGTGTCTGTGGGATAATGACTTATGCCAGGTGAAATCCATGGTGAGCAAAAGAAAGTTTTGAAAGCGACTTTGAAGAAGAATCTGATGAATATGCATAACATTATCTACTGACTCTGTGGTATGTCTATTAGAAACAGAGAAAAAGAAGAAAGTGAGTTCTGGTTTTAGCACAAATGTAATAGATTTTAAAATACAAATGTACATTAATTTAATTCCAAATTCAATATAGATTTGTTACTAATACAAATATAACTTATCAGTAGCTAATTATTATAAATACACAGATACAGTTTTGTATAGCACCATGATAATGATAAAATATTAAATATGCTAATAAATATGATCAAAAGTGAGAATGCATAAAAAATTATGTGTTTCTCCATTATTTACCATTAATTATAGGACATAGGAGAAAAATTACCATCTGAGAATATTCTTAATATTATGCTAGTAAAATAATTAAAATATTAATAGACAAAATTATAAATGGAATAGTAGTTTATTTGAATTATTATCATACTTTTAATATTTACTATTTTTATTTAGTGTTTTATTGCCTTATAAAACTCCACAAATTAGAATTCTGAAAAAAAAGAAACGTAACTGGAGAAATTAGATAATTCCCAAGCATATTTCTATAAAATTTTCTAATATTTTAATATTTTGTGTGAAAATATTTATATTAGTGATTTCTTTCCACATTCTCTTGTCATATTTCTAGTACTAGATGAAAATTTTACTTATTGTATAGTCCTAGAAGCCTTTTTATTCAAAAGTTGATGACAATGTTTGCCATTCATTTGTAACAGAAGATATTTTTGTATATGTGTCTATATTCTATACACATCAAAACTATAATCCCATGATAGTTTTGTAAATATTTATCATGTAAATTAAGACTTAAAATTCCTGGAATAAGTATCCATTTCTTTGCATTATGTATATTAAGCTATGAAACATTTCCTAGTATAACAATTTCACAATTATTTTTGTAAAAGACTTCTTACAGTGTTATAGAATTTCTTTCCATGCACAATCCCCATTCCTCACTCTAGGATGAAACTGTGTGTTTCATTTGTCAGATTCTGTTCCATTATAATTTTTCCTAATTTCTCGTCACCTTTCTCTTTCAAAAGTGATTCCCTCAGATTTGGCTTTAGCTATAGATGAGATGTTGTCAATAGAAATATTACATTTAAAGAATGGACCACTATAATAACTAAGCAATGAATCACAAGCAATGAAAAATTCAATTAACTTAACTGGAAATAAGAAAATAGAGGGAGAAAAGGTGCTTTGTGTATATAAGTTCATGTACCTGTGTGTATGCAGTTGATGATTTGATTCTGATGCTAAAAGATATGCCATTGTCTTAAAGGATGTTGATCCATATTTACCCTATTTGTTTTTCATGTTTACAATAGTGGTCCTTTTTAATATCTTTTTAAATTTTCTTTGGCTGAATTAAGAACAAAGAGAAAATAGGACCCATGACAATTATCATTTTATTATCAATCATTAAATGTTTCACTGACTGGCAAAGATTCAAAAAGAACATATTCAAGGACTATGAGAATTGAATTAATGAGAACATAGTGAGTTAGTCTACCTACATTTTTTCTACCTCTTAAGTAAATTATAAATTCAAGGCTGTTGGGTAAAGAAGGTATTTTTGTTTGGATTTCCAAAATAGAAGGTAAGAGTTATTTGTATACTTAAAACTGATAAAACAAACTCATTAACATATTTGTAGATAAGATGTGGATAGAGAAAAATACTTTCTGTATTTCTGAATGATGTGTACTGAAATGTATCCTGAAAGGTACATATCAATTTCAGAGCAACTTCACCAAGATCACTTACTTTTGTGTAATTAAATTGATATTCACCATCAAAGATCAAAAAGCTGAACAATAGCTAAAACTTAAGGACCCATTGTTGTTGTTTGTTTGTTTCATGATGTCCGTGGCAACAAAAAATAAAATCCCCTGACAACTGAACCCCACCAAAATTGAATACAGGAAATATTCTTAAAGGGTGGAGTATGCAATGGAAAATGTGGGTGGGCAGGAGTAGGGTTTGTGAACTGTGTGATTAGTCCATCTGGGATTTCTAAAGTGCTTATCCTGAGCAGAAACCAACATTTTAGTTTTTAATCCAAGGAGGCTGTGGTGCAAGAATAAGCTTGAAGCCCACTGAAGTTAGGATTTCTTTTATGTTAGTACTGGTGCACTATAATTATACATAATAGTGGGAAATATTGTGACTTGTTATATATTCATACATGTACATAACATAATTTGATCCTTCTCATTCCACACTTCCACCCTTCTCTTTCCCCCTCCTTTACCCTCTCTTTACTGTTCTTTCTTCAGTTTTTCCTGAAATTTTCCCAGGTTTAAAAAATAATAATTACTCATGCTTTGTCCTCCCACAGAACTTGAAAGTGAGAGTTTTCTGCTTGAACATTTGCATTTCAAAAAAATAGTTTAGTCAGAGTTCTGAGAGGTAGATTTACATCTCAAAGAGCAAAGGATTTGTATGTAGAATTTCTGAAGTAACTGCTCTAAGAGGGTATTCAGGGATCTATCATCTAGCAGCAGATTTTGGCTGGAACAAAGAACAAATTCTAAGACAGCTTGGAGCTGTCCTAGCCCGCCAAGTGTTTTAAAGGGTACTGAGTTCATCCTAGGGGTATGAACCTGCACTGTAAGAAGCTGGCATACTATTTGGCGAAGTGTTCAGGTTCAGATGGAGTTTTGTGCCCAGAGTTCTGCTGTCCCCATCTTTAGAAATGTTCTGATTTTAGCTTCTTTCTTTAGATTCTTATGTATGTTATCTTGGAAAGAATCTACTAGCCAAAGGATTTAAACAATTCATTGTTTTGGCAGAAGCATTTCCTGATTATATTCCTGGACTGATACTCAAATATTCTATTTGAAAATGTCACTTGATAACAAATTCATGATATAGATTTACATACATCTTACCTGAAAATATTCATGCAAATTAGTAAAACAATCCAATAACAAATGGTACAACTGACATGCAATTTTCAAGAACTGTACATGTTGATAAAGTTAAATCAAAAAACATAGCTATATATATGTCCTTGATTACTACCTGTAAAGAAATAAATGTCATATATTGTTATGCTTTATGGTTTTACATTTAGCAAGTCTTTGCCAATTAGAAAATTGATGCTATTATCAGAAAAACACTGGGCATAAGTAAAATATTATTTTTTTTAATTTTTATTAATTAACTTATTTTAATTAGATATGTATGACAGTAGAATGCATTTTGATTAATTGTACACAATTGCAGCATAATGGAGCCTAGATCTTCAGTTGTGAAATGTCCCCAAGTTTTAGAGATAGGCATAAACACTCCTATTGATATAGGGCACTTGGGAATCTAGTTTTCCTGTGCTTCACCTGAAACTAAAGGTAATCCACCTGTCAAACTGCTCAGGGACTCAGTACAAGAAGAGCAGTGTTATTACCCCATTGTTGTACTTGTTGAGGAAAAGATCCACCTGTTCTCAAGAACCAAGAGTGACCTGCTCTCCTTTGTCTCTGAACACCCTGATCCAGACAAAGTGTCCACATGCTAGAATAAATTAAAGTGAAAAAACTGGGGAAGCGAGGAAAAAAGGGGAGAGAAAGAAAGGAAGAAAGGGAAGGAGAAAAGGGAAAGACAAAAGAGAGAGGAAAAGAGGAAGAAAAAACTTAAAATATAAAATATCAAAAGATTCAGATCTGAGCCTTTGACAATGAGCTTTGACAAACTACAGCAAATTCTTGTGAGGAAGAATTTCATGAAACCTGTTCGGTTGAATTGAAAACAAAATAAATCAAGATAAAAATAGAAATGAATAAGATGATAATGACTCGACTCCTATAAACATTTTTAAAAAGCAAAACTAACTACTGAGAGCCATTGCCAAGTAGGAATGACGCATCGCAATTTCTTTGTCAGCCTACTCCATGTTGCTTAGGGGAAGGACTCTCCATGGTGGACCCAGGTTTTGCAGTGACTTTGCATGAAAGGTGACCTTGCTCAAGGACCAGGGTGGATCCGGGTTGAGGGTAGATCAGGGTTTAGGGCGGATCGGGATTTAGAGCTTTATGAGTTTAGGGTGGTTCCAGGTTTAAGGTGGATCCTGCTGCCTCAAGCCCCCGCCCACTCCTTGAATTCCCGTTGAGTTTTCGCAGGATTCAGAGAGTTTTTTGGGATTCAGAGTCCAGTGGAAGTGTGGATTTTGCCCAGAACGTGGATTTTGCCCGGAACGTGTTTGTAGAGTGCCCGTGTGAGTTCGGGAATAAAGAATTGCTGTTTGAATCTACAAGGCTGTGAGTGGCTCCTGATTTTGTGCCCAGCCAGACTGCGGCACTAACTACAAACAACAAGCTAATGAGAGGGAAAAGGATGGATTACTTAGCTGATAAGGTTAGGTCAGTATTCCTTATTCATTAGCATTTTTCATCCATCAAATTAAGGAAGGCAAAAAATATTGATAACATGATGATTTGACAAGGGTGGAGACAAACAAACCCTCTGACTTATTATAAATGATTAAATTGGTAGTGCTTATTTAGAGATATTTTGACAAAAATACATTTAAAATTAAGAAATGTATTCTTAAAAATAAACAAATAAAGCAAAATTAAATAACGTGGTAAAAATGCCAAAAATAATTTGCAAGGCTATAAAATAGAATGTTGAGAGCAAATGCCAGAAGCAATCTTAAATTTGAGAAGATAAGGACATAGAAATAAAACATTGAGACTACATGTTAGAGATGTTAGAAAATGATGTTTTCTGGATGTTATGGCACACACCTGTAATCCCAGTTCTCAGTTCAGGAGGCTGAGAAAATAGGATCCCAATTTGGAGGCCAGCCTCAGCAACTTAGTGAGGCCCTAAGCAACTTAAAGAAATTATCTCAAAAAAAATAAAATAAAAAAAGGTTGAGGAGGTGGTTCATTTATTTGGTATGCCTGGGTTCAATCCCTAGTTGAAAAAAACAAAATAGAGACAAAGAGAAAGAAAACACATGGTGCGCTTAGTATACACATTAAAAAATGGACAGGTTTAATGATTAAAAAAAAATAGAAGAAATGTTTTTAAGCTTATAAAAAATAAAATACATAAATCTGTACTTGATGGTGTTTATATCTTCCATGAAAGACCAATAAAAATAAAGCTGTTTCTTAGGAATGCAAGAAAAGGGAAAAAAAATCTGTTGCTATAATAAATTGCATCTCATTATGCTTCGGAATTTTGATGTCCCTTGAAAAGCTCCTGTATTAGGTTACATAATAATGTTTGGAGGTGAAAAGGTTAAATTATGAGAGCTGTAAACTTATCAGTGAATTAATCCATTTGATGAATTAAAATTTTGAATGGGCTACTAGAGGTAACTAAGCAGTAGAGGAGTGGCTGGAGGAAGCAGGTCACTTGAGTGTGGCCTCTGTCTATGCCCTATGCCTGATCTTTGTATTTCCTGTTTTCAGCTTCCAGGTCGCCATAGGCTGAGCAGCCTTCTTCTACTGGGCACTCTGCCATGATGTTCTGCATCCCCTTGAGCCCAGAGTATATTGGAGTTAATTGACAATGGACTGAACCTCTGAAAGAATGACCCCTGACCACCCCCACCCCCCAAAAAACAACAACAACAACAACAAAAACAATGCTTCTCTAATTCTCCGAGTTGTTCATGCAGTCAGGCATTTTGCTCACAGCAATGAAAAGCTTACTAACACATGCTAAAAAATCCCAATTTCTACAGAGTTATCAATTTCAGATTATTTAGTTAATATCACAATTTATTTCCTGAGTTACTAACACACTTTAAAATGCTTTCTTTAACAGTGAAGTTAGAGGATGCCTTTCTTAATTCAGTTTAAGTAAAAACTGAGGTGTTGGTTTTGGGAGGGAATTTTAGACAAGAGAGGTTTTGCTGTATATAAAAAATCTCACTGACTTCCACTGCTTTGATTCTACCCTACTCTTTCCCATTGGGTTAGAACTTATCTAGAATGTTCTCATGCTCTTCTGTTTTTTCCTCAAGTGCAGATCTCATGTTCTGTTAGCTGCTGATGATTTGTCTGAGCTTTGGCTGTCAGCATGCTTTCATCTTTCTTTCCTACAAATGTGTAAAACCTTCTTAATTACTAGAGAATTTAATTCTATTCATTCCAATGAGAAATTGAAAGAAAATGAAGAGAATCTAAATGTTCACTTATCACTAGATTTCTTTGAATAGTGATCATAATATGAGCACCCTTATATGTAATTGAGGAAGAGATTTTCAGTAAATTAAATCTTTACAATGTATCAGAAGAAATCAAAGCATCAGAGAGCATAAGAAGAGTGTGGGTGTTGATTGCTTCACCTCAATGCTATTCAGGAGGGGTTCTAATCTTCTGCACAAGAAATGAATTCTCAAGTATATGTAAAAAAAAATTCTCTTTTGTCTTATCTTTTTTATTTTGTTGAACAAAAGTATTGACACCTTTCTGTTTAGGACTCTTTCTCAAAGATATTTTATGATAAGCATTCTTGGAAGATAGTGATAATGTCCTCCCTCTGAGCAGATTTTGCTCTCCCAAGAATCTCACTGGGACAAAGAATGGGCCGTTTTGCTGGTGGTCTCATATAACATGCGGCTACCTAATATTAGGGCTCCTCTTCGGTTACTTACCTCCCTGTATATGGAGGAATCAATTGGCCCTTATTAAACTACCCTGTTAGGAACTGGAGCTGAGGGAATGAACACAATATATGAGCCTCTAGATGCTGTTATTACAACAACTAATATACTTTCTTCATACTTGACAAGACTATGAGATTGTTGCAGACTAATTTACTATTTTGTAAGCAACCTTAAATCCCAGACCTTTTAGTTCTTAATATTACTTAATGATACAAAAGTCATCAATAATACTAATCACATATCAAAATTTGAAGTGTTGAAAGGAGGCTGTAGGTTTTGATTTTAATGATCAAGACCTGAAAGGACAGTCAAGAAATAACGTCTGAAATCTAAAAATTCACACAATGTTCTGGGGATCTGCTTCAGAAAACACTCTAAATCTGAATTCAAATCAATGAGAATTTTATTTGCCTGGGCAGGGACTGTCACCCATCCATAGAGAATGAAGTTCTGTGAGAGAACAGCAGCTTCCTGCCCTGTATTCTGGGAACTTAAAGATGAAGACCACAACTCAGGGGTTTTCTTTAGTGTCATGCAAATAAGATAATCACAGAAATTAAAACACTAGTAAGCAGGACCTTGGAGCCCTAAGCCAAACTGCAATTTTCCAATTAGCAAGCAAGCAAGTACAGAAGCTAGAAAAAAGGCAATCAGCTTTGCAATTCAGTTGACCACATTCCTGGGTTCAAGCAGGTGCTAGACAGTCATATCCTGAGTTCAAGCAGGTGGTTAGTAGGGGTGGGAATCTACTTCAAAGTCTTGGGTCACCAAGAACATCATATCCTGGGTTGAGTACATCTTGTGGGGTACAAAGTACAGAAAACAATATATTATAAGAAAACAGCTTTCATTTCAGTTTCTCAGAAACAGCTCTTATAACAATTTTTTTTTTCTATAGAAGGCAACAAAATGTTTATTTCTTAGGCCTGCTTATGACAGTTCTTGCTTTATAATTCTCTTATCTTTTATTATATCTGTAATCTATATTTTTTTATTTTCTATAACCTATAACTTACACTCTTATGGATTGTATTATCAGTACACACCATCACAACAATAGTATTATAATTATGCCATCTGTCATGTAGTTAGGGAGGTAACCAAAAGAAACACTATAAGAAGAAATATTCAAAAACCTTTGCTGGTGAGTGGTCTTATATTAGGAAAATTAGAGTGAAAATTATATCTTCTCATTAGAAAATTCTTCCCTACATCCGTGATTTACCTAATAGTTAAAAATAAAATTATTATCCTTTAAGTATTCTGGTAGAGTAATTTAAAAATTGTTAATTAAGAGAAAATTAAATAAAATTTTCATATAGTAAAATCTTCACTTCTGTTATAAATTCCAGTAGGTAATATGAGTAGTGCCTTCAGAGGTGAGGAACATTTGTGGCCTAAGAATATAGACTTAAGACACATTTATCCTTCAAAAGCTGAAGTAGCAGAAAACCATTCTCAGATATGAAGAATTCAGTAGATGTGTCACACATATAACTTTCATAAAAAAGTGATCCTCAAACATTCAGTAAACTAATAAAATGTCAACACTATAAAAAGAGCTTAAGAATGGGAAAGGCATAGTAGAAAATATACAAAAGATTGCTGTAAGAAATTATCAGCAAATCTTATAGTCCATGTGTTCCAAGGTTCCTTTGATCAGCATTATCTTGGAAAACCACTAGTTAAATTGGAGGCAGAAATGATCTTATCAAGAGTCCTTATCCACCACGGGGGTCATAGCTGAAGCTCCTGCAATAAAAGCCAAAATAACAAGGGAAAAGCACACACATTTCTTAAATAAAATTTTTATGTGACATGAGATCCTTCAGAAATTAAGACCCAAAGAAAGAGAGAAAACTGTCCTGTAATGGATGGTCATGCAGGGGTATGATTTAAGGACAAAAGAGTGTGACAGAACAGTAATAAACTGGGTAGTAACTTCCATACAACATCAGGTAGTGCAAAATTAGTAATAATACAATTGTAGTTTAGCAGGGTCCATTTGCTTCAATTCCTTCTGTCTCTAGGTCTTCAGGGATAAGAATGTTCCTTCACTCCAGATACCAAGAATGTAGCTCTGAAATAAAAGTCTTTTGACTTAGTTTAGGAGAAGGCCAACTAGTCTTCTATGTCCTGTTTCAAGGAATAAAAGTGTAGAGGTGAGAGCATGAACTTCCCCTTCTGCTATTTTCTCAAATGCCAATGGGACACTTTGGTGGCAGCATGTTCTGAGCCTTATCAAAAGAAGATAGCATAGTGGGATAATCTTTTCATAAAGGTGACTCAATTAAATCTTAACAAGAACAAATTCATGTAGATTTCACATTCCTTAGTGCACAGAGATTTAAACTGTGACTTCAAAAGAATAAAAAATAAAATGAGGAACATTGTTAAATAAGATAACACTGTTTTTAAATGGAATTATACTTTATTAAATATTAGAAATTAACATCTCAAAATATTGATGTGATTATATTTAAGCTACATAACTAAAGGTCATATACATCTCATTTGACTTAGCTGTTATCTATTTAAAGCATCACACCTGTATCAATTTAATTAAAACTGCACAAATAAAAGCTTGGGTATTCTGGTTTATAAATTCCATTTTCTTATGGATCATGTTAGGTTCAATGAGAGTATTGTATCCTAAGCATTCTTCTATTTGATAATTTCAACTATGGGGAGGCTGCTACATGGAGGCTTCACACACATGGCACCAAAAATTTTAAAATTCCTTAAATACAAAATAATCGTTTTAAGGTACTCTTCAGAAAAACTTTAACAAAGAGTTAGGATAGTGTTAGAGTCTGTAAACAAGTCAAAATAACACCTGGCATTTTGCCAGGGGAATGTTAGAGTTCGTAAACAAGTCTGGATGGTGCCTGGCAAAATGCCAGAGGGAGTGGTTTGTGAAGTAACTCCAGCGAGCCATTAAGTGTGGAGATTCCTTATTGGTTGACTGCTATATTTAGTTTATGTTAATTAAGATAAGCTGTGTGTATTCAGTAATGTATATATACCCCTCCTGTCCTACAATAAACGGCTTCCACTCCTGCTGTATCAACGTACACAAGTTGTTCGTCACCCCCAGGTTATTTTGCCCAGCCAGCCGGGCTGCGGCAGGATAGGCATGGCAGTGCATGCCTTTAATCGCAGTGGTTCCAGAGGCTAAAGTAGGAGGATCATAAGTTCAAAGCCAGGATCTGCAACTTAGTGGAGGTTTCTAAGACCCTAACCAACTTGGTAAGAACTGGTCTAAAAAAAAAATGAGATAGCAAATAAAATTTATGTGGAGATATAAAATATGAGGTGCACATGGACATTTGAATTGTAGAAAAAGAGGAGAGAATATTTTTTTTTCTGCTTCACATTCCTTTAAAAATTCACTGAAAAGAAAATCAAGTTATCATGACACCAATTTCTTCCAATTTGGTAGGAAAAAAATATGATTTATTAAATTTGATTTGTGGCAATGTTTAGAATGATGACTGTACTCAAGGACATAGTCTAATATTTGTGGAAATGTGAAATTTATAAAAAGTTTAGGGAATATTTTGCTCAAGGGGAAAATAAATCATATACTGTCCTTTATTGAATAGTTTGTACTTATAAATTAGGTCACTTTTGTGAAGAAATATTTTTCAAAAATATTTTTCTATTTGGATCCCAGCAACTACTGTTGTAATAAGAAAAATAAGTGGAAGAATTAACTCTTTTTGTATTATGCCTTAATTGTTTCATCAGGTTTGCTGCTCTCTTTACCCTGATACTTTGCTAAAGCCCCTTCTTTTTTCTATACACAACTCTAAAAACACATGGATAAATTAAAGGTTATTTAAACCTAGAACATTAAGCAAATGCCAAGGCAATCAATATATGTACATACTACTATGCATTGCCTAATAATGGGGATTCTTTCTGAGAAATACCTTATTAGATTATTTCATCCTTGTACAAGCATCATACAGTGTACTTACACAGGATGAGATGGCACAGGTCCTTCATTTACCTGGACATCTTTAGGCAATCCACACATGACAAGCACGAACTCTGGAAAGCTGCTGCCAGCCTAACATGGCATACAGTTTTATAGTTAGTTTTCTTTCTAAGTAGGATTACAGGCTAATGTAACTTAAAAACTAAAGTAAATGCATGCACCAGTAACATGATTGTTTACTATCATTAGTGTTACCCGTTGTGTGTAATTCTGTGTGTTAGGCTTTTACAGAAGTGACAGCAGAATAGGTTCATTTACAACAATGTCACCAAAAACATGAATAACTTACTGCCCTATATTAAGAGGGCTAGAAGGACACTAGACTACAGGACATTTTCAGCTCCACTGTAATCTTATGGAACCACTGCCATATCTGCGGTCTGTCATGACCAATATATCATTAATGAGCACACAACTATATATTGGATTTCAGATTGTGAGGGTAAATTTTTATAATAGCAATATGATTGTAGGCAAAAGAGACTAAGTTCTACACATCTTGTACCATGATTTCTTACAAATATTTTTAAAATAAGTATGCCATGTTAAAAAATATAAATGCTGATTTTTTAAAAAAAGTTACATTAATAACTTCCCTTCAATACCAGCAATCAAAATGTTAGAATTTAAGTAATTGGTGAACTGCATAGAATTTTTATTATTTTGATTTCCATTTCTAAATACTCACACCATCTCGTCTGCTGATGCTAACATCTGTCACCTCGCCAATTATTGATGAAATCATTTAGAAATATGTATGGAACACAGGAAGTTAAAGGAGATTTGATTACACATTTATGTATAATTTATTTAAAACCATCATTCAATCTGGTGGAACTTAAATGAGATAAGTTTGGAAAGAGATTTTTATTTTTTATTTTTATCTCTGTGCTGAATTTCTTAATTTAGATATCTGTAAAACA
The DNA here is from genome assembly GCF_001458135.2 of Marmota marmota marmota. Taxonomy (NCBI): domain Eukaryota; kingdom Metazoa; phylum Chordata; class Mammalia; order Rodentia; family Sciuridae; genus Marmota; species Marmota marmota. The sequence goes on from NW_025999961.1 coordinate 8,902,139, forward strand.
TATAATTTCATATTGTCTATATAAAATATTTTTTAAATATAAGCTTATTATTCTTTTACACTTAATTATTTTATTGGTATCAGAGAAATACATTGTCACAGGGGTAAATTTTTTTTTCTTTCATAAAGTATTGAACAGTGCCAAGATTTATTGAAATTATTCCAGTTATCAATAATTTCCAAGTAAATGTCATTGGTTTGTTGAAGTCTTCAGGTTATGCTATATCAAATTGTTTTACATATTGTAAAATTCATGAAATTAGCCATCAAAGTAATATTTTTTATGTCAGGGACTAGAAGGAAATTCTCCTTCAAAGATTAGCCTGACAGCCCCCTGGGAGACATCCTGCCTGGGAGGCATCCTGCAGCTACCTATCTCCCTGGAACATCCTGCGGTTATCAGGATCATCAGACATCTTGCACCTGGCAGTTTTACCACCCACATCCAGCAATTGTTGATTAGAGAGCTTCCTCATCCCCAGCATATAAATACCCCTGTGTGAACAATAAAAGTTTGCAGCTTGATCAGAATTTTTGTCTTGCTGTCACCTTTCGTGTCTCTTGTCCCTTCATTCCTCCCCATCTAGGTTCCCTGCCCACGTTGATGTGTCCTGCCGGACAGGACATTTTTATATTTTTATATGTTATGTAGATGAAAGTATTCAAGTCTTTTTGTATGCAATTTTGAGACTGAAAAGTAAAATAACAAAAATAAATTAAATTACCAAGTTTGATAAGGCTTAAATTTTAAATATTATTTGTATGTATGAAATTCATGTATAATGATGAGTGTTTATAAAATATCTTTGTGTGATTTTTGCAGGCATTATGAGAAAAGTGAATTATTAGATATTTTTGGACCACAAATATAAGTGTTTATTAATGATCAGCAAATTTACTATGAATATTACAGTTTTTAAATGGTTTTGGAAATTCATAACCTAAACTGACATTCTGCCACTAATATAACACAAATTAACTTTCAGAATATTGTGGATTCATAATTAACAGTGATAGGAAAAAAATGATGTAGTCATCTAAATCTGATTTATAGGGGAATGTAAACATAGTCATAATTAACAAATAGTTTTTATATGCATAACAAAGATACCTTAGAACTTTGTTCATTAGGAACCTAACCAGTTTGTAAGACAATGTTTCACATGATTTCTTAATAGGGAAAATGTCAGTATGCTAACATTTTTGGAAATGTTAATAAATGCTAATTAAGCAGTTTTAGAGGTTCAGAAAATAGTCTCAGTAAAATGCATTTTCGAAATTAAGAATATAGTTTTTATTTTTGTTATATCTTGGGAAAATATATGTGCTTTTCTTTATCCCATCTCTCTCACTTCCCACATGTATATAAATGTATTCTGAGTAAGTCTTAACAATGATTTTTCCTAACAAAATTTGGAAAATAAATATTAAACACATCATTGAACACTTTCTTAAAAAAAAAGCCATAAAGAAGAATGACTTTATGACATTTGCAAGTAGATCAATGGACCTGGAGACTCTTATGCTAAATGAAATAAGCCAGTCTCCGAAAAACCCAAAGGTCGAATATTTTTGCTGATAAGTGGAAGCTAACCCACAATTAGGGGGAGAGAGAGGAAAAAATAGATAATAAGTAGATTAGACAAAGGGGAATGAAGGGATAGGAAAAGGAAAGATAGTGGAATGAATCCTAAACAATTTTCCTAGTACACCATAGTGTATATCCATAAGAATGGGGCCCTAACTAGAATAAGATATATTTCATATGTGTATAAATATATAAAAATAGATTCTACTGTCATGTATAACTATTACAAATCAATAAAAATAAAATAAAAGATTATTAAGTTTTTAAATATTCCACTGGATTTGTATTTCTTCCAAATTGTAATAAATATTGTCTTCAGTAAAGAGAAATCCTTAAGTTATATAGTTATTGCATATATTCTTACATTTTTATAAGAAATTAAGATTATTTATCATCAATATAGTGATAATTGTTTAATTACCATAGCAACCCTGTTGTATTTAATATTGTATACTGTCCTTTAAAAATAAATTTATTCTAACCCATGGTTTAATTAACCACTTAATTAACTAAATTTATCATTTCTTACCGTTAAATAGGTCTAAAATAGGTGAGGCATAATAAATTCTTTTGGAAGATGTATTGTAATAATCGTTATGTCAATTTGAATTTAGCAACACATAATGCATTTATTTATTTATAAGATATATTAATTATACAAGTTATTGGGATTCACTGTGATATTTACATCCATTCTTTTTTTTTTTCTTCATCCATTCATCTGTTGACAGGCACCTAGGCTGATTTCATACCTCATCTCTTGTGAATAGTGCCACAGTAAACATGGGCACTATTGTTGCATTCAAACTTCATTTTCTTTGGATATGTACCAGGACTGAGATATCTGAATCATATGGTAGTTCCATTTTTAGTTTTTTTGAGGAACCTCCATACTGTTTTCCAAAGTGGCTATGCTAATTTACATTTTTCACATCCTTATAAGCATATTTTTTATAATAACCATTCTAGCTGGGTTGAGTAATCTCTTACTATAGGCTTTATTTGCATTCCCCTGATGGCCAACCATATTGAACATTTTTTTTTCATATTTATTGGTATACTAGAGCTTTCTCTCTATAGCCCATGAATGCTGATGTCAAAAGTCTGACATCATTTTGAAGTTTTATTACTGACTGCTATCAAGCCTCACTAATCACCCTTCTTTTTCTGCCCCACATCTAGATGATCAGGAGACTAAGCAGATTTAGATGCTACTTCTTTGACATGAAAAGAAGTTAAGCAGAGCAAACCCTGGACTGTGTGCCCTTCTCCCTTGTGACAAAATGCCTCTCTTCTGTCCCTATTCTCTCAAATGAGTTTCATATTTGCTAGGGAATCTGCCTTCTGCTTCCCAGCAACTCCCTCATGTGTGTGATATACCTTCTCCCACCCTCTTGATACATATGTGATATCTGAAGTAAATTTTGTTTGAGGGTTTATCTTGCCTCTGTGGATTGACAGAAACATGAAATTTCAGAAATTATTGTAGAAAATTGTAAAACTGAAGCGATATTAAAGCAAACATTATATGAACCTACATCTAATTAATATTAACCATAAATAGCAAATAATCAAAATTATCACTTCCTAACAATTTATCACATTTTGAAATTACCTAAGGTTTTGAGATTATTTGTATCTATTGTACCTTTATGGCAGAAATGCTATAAAATGTTGTACTGAAAATAGGTTCACAACCTCATGACCAATGACATATTAGTACATTAAAAATTAGCTATAAGAGGAGGCTAAAACCTCCTCAGACAAACAAATCATGGTTTCATGTGTTATTATGTTAAGCTGTCTATACTTACATGATGAATAAAAATGATAAGAACATGGCTATTTGTTACATTGTAATTGGCAGGTAAATAATAAGAAATATTCACTGAACATTTCAAAACTAAAATTTTCAATAAAAATATCACTAATAAATACATTAAAAAATCTGATACGCTTTTTATTTTACTTAAGTCTTATTTTTACCTCAAACATAAGTCAAAAATAACAACTAACACTCATTCTGTAGCTACATTCAAAACTCTAGTTGTTAAATGTTTACCAAAATTTCATACAGGAGGTTAAAGGGGAACAAAATCCCTTCTGACTTCACTCATGTGATTGCTGACAGTATTCTGTTTCTTGTGGTCAGGAACTTGGTTCCTTGCTGTTTGTTAAAGGTCTACCTGAATTCCTACCATATGGACCTTTTCCCACAATGCAGATAAAAATATGGCAACTTCTATTCCTTTCTGAGAATAATTCAGAGAGTAGGAACAGACACCTAAGATGAAAGTCACAAATTCTTTGTCATCTGATCTCAAAAGTGAGACCACATCACTTCTGCCAATTTTCTATCCATTAGAAGTAAGTCACTAGGTCCAGCTGAACTCAAGGAAAAGCAATTGCACCAGCTTGTGAATATCAAGAAGTGGGAGCCACTGGGGACCATTTGCAGCAATCCTGTCATACCATGAGTGGTATATTTGAGGTAAAACTGAAACCTGATGATCCACAAGCATTTTGGAGCTCTCATTAGAAGCTAGGTTCATGAAGTGCAGGTAAATGTGAAAGTGGAATAGAAATCCATCTCTTAATAGTTCCTATGGGTTTCTGGACTTACTTTTTGGCTACTTTCTTATTTCACAAACACATAATTGGAATGTTATATTCAGTACCTGAAATAAAATTTGTGTTGTGACATTTCTAACCTGTAAATTAAGGGCTTCTATGGTAGGAAATATCAAGATAAAAGCCTTAAACTGCCTTTTCTGCCAAGATAGTCCATCAGATGTACTGCTGTATTTCATGAGAAATTTCAAGATTAGAACGGTCATGGAAAGACTTTTAGGAGGAGTGGCAAGTGGCCACAATCACATCTTCAGTCACTTCTCTTTAGGTAAAAGCAGGTGATATGTAGCTGATGGTGGATTACCATAGACTCAGGAAAGTAGTAGTCCCAATCACAGCCAAATATTATTGTCATATCTTTGCAGGGGCATGACAACATTGATTCTGGCATTTGGCAAATGTCTAATGATTTGGAAATGTTTTCTTTTCAATTCCTGTTAGTTGAGAAGATGAAAAGCTGTTTTGAAAATACTTAAAAAAGATAGCAGCACAGATTTACTGCTTTTGCTTTTGCCAGATTTGATTCTTGCTCTGCCACAATGTCCAATACAGTGACTTTTACTATTTTGACATTCTGGTTGTGCACACATATCCATTATAAGTAACTGATGACACATTTTAATTGAACTAATTGAGTAGGAAAACAGAAGAATGTGGTTTCCAAAGTAAGGCGCATGTACTCAAGAAATTAGAAGTTAAATGTCATCAAGGTTTAGATCCTACAGTATGAGAGTTTCATCTGGAAATTTTAATGATCTGGGTCATCCTAGCCTCCATACTCCAAGCTACAGGATGTATTGTTATTGCCTGCATGTTCTATCACCAACAAAGTGTTGCAGAGTCTGTCAGATCTCTTTAGAAATAGGAAGCAGCATATACCACTCTAGAGTGGTGCTGATCCATTTGTTAAGGCTTTCATAAGAAACACAATTCTGCATACAACTCTGAAAAAGGAAGAGCAGAGTTGAAGTACAATGTTACCTTCTGTTTTTACCCAATGACCTTGCAGCTCCAATGGTGCAGGACAGAACCCTGATGCATTAACAAGTTCTATGAGGCGTTTCACAAATTCTATTAGCTGAGTCTCAGTGCAAGACCCTAGGTTTCTACAACAAGGCCATGCTGCTTTGTGTGTATGTGTGTGGCAGAAAGTTATTATTCATCTATAAAGCAATTTCTGGAGTACTACTTGACTCAGGCATGGAGAGCCTGATCATGTGATTTCAAATAACTGTCTACAATGAGTTTTAAATTTTAGAATGTCATGAGACATGGCTCAAAGGAAGTGCAGCATTTGTTCCTAACACTTTGAAATTGGTAAATTTGTGATGGGAAAAAAAAGGAGGTGCAGACATGTGTAAATTTTCCAGATGGAGAGCTAATATATCTGGAAAGTTGTAACTTACTTCTGTTATACAAATGCCCCCCACCCACACACACAACTGTTCTTAAAACTTTATGGAGGACTGGGCTTGTGGCTCAGCAGTAGAACACTTGCCTCGCACGCATGAGGTACTGGATTTGATCCTCAGCAGCACATAAAATAAATAAATAAAATAAAGATATTGTGTCCATTTACAACCAAAAAATATTTTTTTTTAAAAAAGGACTTTATGTGTAGTTTTCCTTACATAATTGACAGACGAGAAAATGATCTTTTGTTAGAATCTGAAGATGGATTCCAGCAGGCATAGCTTTGCATGCTATACATTATCATGTATTCCTCATGGTGAGAAATTGGTGATGAACAAGAGGTATGGGAAATATGTGTTGAGTGAATGCAAAAATGTGAATTTTTCTCATGTCAAATTATTCATAAGTGGGGCTGGGGTTGTGGCTCAGTGGTAGAGAGCTTGCCTGGTATAGGTGAGGCACTGGCTTCGATCCTCAGCACCACATAAAAAGAATAAATAAATAAATAAATAAATAAATAAATAAATAAATAAAATAAAGGTCCATCTACAACTAAATATATATATATATATATATATATATATATATATATATATATTCATAAGTAAATGTCAATTGAAGAGGAAGGCCTCCAAACACTTTAACTGATTTGTAAATGTTAGCCAGTCTTTTTCTTGGTCATCCTCATGTACACTTTGCCAGTGGTCTCATAAACAGGATTATTATGTTAACAGGAGTGACCACTGAATACCTTTTCCAAAGACAAATGAGTTTCTATGACTATTGTAAACAAGTTTCCAGGAAACTAGACTGAGTCAAAATGACATTTACCAAAGAAACCATCTAGTCATCTGGCAACTTCCATTATCTAGGATTCAGCAAGCTTTCCTTCTAAGAATCAGTATATATTCTGGGTATAGTTTAACTTTCTTGTCTGGTTTTAGTTTTCTGTTACTGCCTTAACAATACAACTATAAAGCAATGATTTAAAATATCACAAGTTCATAGTCTTTCAAGTTCATAGCCTTTCAGAGATCTGATGCAGTGTGTTAAACTGCAAACAGGTTAAAATAAAGGTACCTCAGGGCACTTCAAGAATAGGTTCCTGTTCCTTGATTATTCAGATTTTGAGAGAGAATCCAGGCCTTTTTTTTTTTTTTTTTTCGTGGTCAGACTGAAATTTCTTTCAGCTATGAGCTGAGGATTATTTCCAACACTATGTTTAAAGATATAATGTCATGTCTAGTCCCTCTTAAATTTGAATCTCTATTCTTTTTTCTGCCTCATCTATGACCTAGGCAGGAAAGATTATCCACCTTTAAAAAAATCAAATAATCTCCTGGGCACAATGGTGTATGATTTTAACCCTAATAAATTGGGAGCCTGAGGCAAGATGATCACAAGTTTCAAAGACAACTTCATCATCTTAGTGAAACCAAAGAAACTTAGGAGACCCTGTCTCAAAAAAAAAAAAAAAAGTGATGGGGATGTGGCTTAGTGGTAGAGCACACTTGGACTTAAACTTGAACAGAAAGAAAGGAAGAAGTAAGGAAAGAATTCAAATAATCTAGGTTACCAGCTCCATCTCAACCCTCTCTAGTTCATTAACTTGACTTACATTTTCACATCCCATTTGCCATGCAAGGTAATCAATATATCACGTGTTCTGGCAATCAAAGCACGGATGTCTTGGGAAGGGAATCATAATTCTGTTCTATACATGGGTATAATGCCTGTAGCAGCAGCTCTGTGCATGACGTTAAATATTTCTTATATCACACACAAAATATCTTAAGAGAAAAGGGCCATGTGTTTAGCATAGTTTACATACCAATGTTATTAATACAGGATTTCTTGCAGCATACTCACAATCTATAGGCAGATGGTCTAACAGAGCACAGTAATGTTGTATGGAAGGTAGAGCCAATGTTGAAACTTGAGGAAAACACCAGGCAGTGCTGGTTGCTGTCCTTTAGACTTACGCGTAAGTGCCAAACCTACACCTGATATTATGTGTCCTCATAACTACAATAACAGTACCCAGAAAACACAGGAGACAAGTAGGGTTGATCTTCTTTGCCTTTATTTCCAGTGGCCACTTCCATAATATATGCTTTGTTCTATGCTTCCTGTTCTAGCAATCTTAATTTTTGCCACATTCAAGGAATTGAGAGATATCTTCTCTTGTAAGGAAGAAATAATGGCATCTTCTTTATACACAGGAATTCCCCTGACAGTATTGCAGCTACAGCAAATTAAGGAGGACCCAGCATTTACATCCCATGAAATATATATATGTATTAGAACCATGAAAGCTCTGGCTTCCACTTGGTTTCCTGGCAGGCAACGGTAACACATTCAAAGATGCAGAGAAATCAATGCTTCTGAGAAAAATTTGGTCAAGGAGAGGAAAAAAGTTGGTTGAAGCCAACAAATAATTTGTCATTGTTTTCTTCCTCTTCAGCAGACCTTTTTAATGACAATGGTTTTATGATGCTTTTCTTTAGAAATGCCATGAGACTTAGCCATAAGCAATGTTTATTGTTACAATGAATTATTAAAGCATCCTTATTATTTTTGTTCTCCCCAGTTTCCTTCATAACTCCACATTTCCCTTTTATCTTTCTTCTTTGAGATTGTATTGCCTTCCATAAAGGTTAGAACATATGGTTTTGCCTTAGACTCCATTTTCTAGGACACTTATTTAACTAGATTTGTTAATACTGTGAAAGGTAACATGTTTTTATGAACATTGAACTATCACAACAGTCCTGTAATAAATACCATTTGATAATGACTCATTAAATTTTACTTGACATCTGATTTGCTTTTCCAATCTTTATTCAAGATTTTAGCATATAAGTCAAATGTGAGGTTGTTTTGCAGTGTTTCTTTTTTGTGTGATGTGAATCTGTCGAACAACTTTAATTTTTGAAATTCTGATTCAAGCTGTAAATAAGATTAAATTTGGTAGACCTATTGACAACATTACTAAAAATTTTCTAGCCATTTATCTGGATCATAAACCACTATCCATAAGTAGACTAGTAAACTTAATCTTGTAAAAAAACAAACAAATAATACCTTTCTTGTTCATATTGCTGGAGTCGAGATCTAGAATAGATTATATTCTTCAAAGTCATCTCTCAGTGACCATATTAATCCTGCAAAACCAGGTCCACACTCTAATCACATGGGCTAGTGAGCTCCTGATAACACTATTGTTATGAACAAATATTAGTTACTTAAATATAGTTGTAACTTATAGAGGTATGTTGAAGATATTAGTAGTTAATATTTCCTTTTGTTTCTTGGAAGCCATCAAATATATTATTATAATGCTTCATTAGTCAAAATATTATCATCTTATGTGTCAGAATTGAGATTTAGAAATGCTTAGTAATTTAATCAACTAAGGTTACAGAACAGAGACATTTAAAGAAGGAAATGTAATCCTAATTGGGTATTTCAAAATCTGCTTATTTATCTCATAAATTATGTTTTAATTTTTAAATTTCAGATAAAAATGTTGTCCTTCTAAAGCAGCAACTAACACCTATTATTTTATTTTCAGTTATGATGATACACTATGCTTTTAAACTACTCTATGATAACATACAGAGTATAAACATTAGAAAATCCAAAAATATTATGTTAAATGTAATAATTAGCTCTGATCCAATATTTTTTTTTATTTACAGTAGGGTAAATAACCAGCCATTTGAAAAAAAAATACATGCAATGTTCCTTTTATGTTTATTTAATATTCTATTATCATTACTTGCATCTTAAATCAGTGTGGCTAGTATTATTTTATCAGTTAAAGTAAAAGAAGAGAGGCTCTTGTGATTATTTCCCCATGAAATAAAATTCTGATAATTTATTTTATTGGTTTGAATCTCTGTTGAAACTTTTATTATCTGGACTATAAGTAATTTAAATGGTTTTTACTTTAATGATATAGCTCAAAGGGGAATTTACTTAAATCTTTGAAACTGAAAAGGAAGATAATCTAATCAGATTTTAGAGGCTTAGAAGAATGGGGTGTGGCACAGCCTCACTTGAAAGATTTGCAGAATGCAACAGACTCATCAGTGTACTTCTAGGTGAGCCAAAACTTGTCAAACCAAAACAAGCCTTCAGGATGACTGGCATTATTAACCAAAAATCCAACCTATTTTGTGCAACAGACAATTGTTATTCACAGTGAAATCAAAGCAATCAGATCAGTAATTCACATATTTTATGTCACGTGTAGTCTCAAAAAGATTGGCTATATGATTTTATATGTATATGTATATGTATGTTATACTGTAGAATTATATTATGATAGTTTTATCTATCTCATATGCTCCACTTTACATCATAATTTTGTTCTTTTTTTTGCCAATTTTTCACATTTTATTATTTTTTTTTCTATATGTTTTTCCAGAATCATATGTAATCTCTTAATCTGGTAAGTAATATAACTTTTTTCTAATGTCTTATTTTTAACTTATAAAATTTTATTTAATATTTGGTTGTTATATTTGTCTTCCAAAATATATGAAATAAGTAACTTTGAGCTAAAGAGATAAAAATCTAATCTGGAAGATAAGTACAAATATTGATTAAAAAGGGCATTCTAAGTGCCAGAGCAGAATTCAAGCATACTTGGTATTGGGGTAATTGCTAATTCAGAATAATTTTTGCTATTACAGCACTTACATGATATAGCATAATTGATAGAAAAAATTGTGAAAAGTTATAAGAAACATCAAGCTTCAAACAAACATTCCTTATGGATTAGAGCCAGAAGTCTTGTAAAAGGCTAGCATTCGAAGGAGAAGGTCAGTCCATAAGGGCTATGACCAAATGAATTGTTCTGCTTTAGGAGTTTCACTATATGAAAAGATAAAAGGGTGCCAAGGTGATAGAAAGCAACTATGCAGAAGAGGAAACAGCCTGGTGATGGGAGAAGGGAGAAGGGGAAACACAATTGTCAGGAAGGGGAGAGACTCTTCACTATTAGGGCAGCAGAATAGAGAATGAGTAATTATTCTAAATAATGATGCAGCCTCTCAGCTTCATGTTATTACTGTCATGGGAGTAATAGTTTGACTTTGAGATACATTTTTGGTGAATGCATCACTTTTTGAATTTCAAAATAAGTGGGAGCCAAGCTAAACTTTGTTTATCCACAAACTATGTCTTGATGAATCTATTAGGAAGGTCTTAGGTATCTATTAATCACTTCCATTTGGAAAGAAGATTAAAATTCTAGTATTATATATTTTAGTTCTGATATTAAAGTTTTATGAACACATATATAGGTATACATGTATACATACATGCTAATAAAGGCAACAATGTAAAAATAATGTTGCCACCTATGCTTCCTTACAAAAATAATTTATTGGAGTGTATCCGAAAATCACATCTTAAATGTAATGCATTCTTTACTGGTTACAGTGAAATGTTTTCAGCACATTACCAAATCAAGGAAGAGTTTATCCCCATTTGCTATGTATTTTCACATTTTATTAAATATTTAAAAAGCCATGATAGAATTTGCTGATGCCATCATTATTTTATATATTTTCAACAAACTCATTGTACATTAGAATTTTTATAATTTTGAGGTTTTCTGAAACAGACAAAAGCTATCCACTAGGGGAATGTATAATCTAGTTGAAGAAACCAACAGCTAAACAAAATAATTAAAATATAGAATAGGTTAGATTGTGGTTAATGTTAAGGATGAAAAAATCAGAGAAAAAAATGTTGGCAAATGAAGAGTGAGAGGAGAGCTACTTTTGAACATCATGTGGGCAGCTAGAGAAGGCTTCCTAAATAAGGTGATTTCTAAGGAAAAAAAAAAAACAAAGAGAAGGGGCTGGGACTGTGGCTCAGTGGCAGAGCATTTGCCTAGCATGTGTGAGGCACTGGGTTGGAGTCTCAGCACTGTATATAAATAAATAAAATAAAGATACATTGACAACAATATTTTTTAAAAAGTGACAAGATTTAAATGTATCATAGAGTAATTTTCTAGGTCAATGCTCCTCAATCATTTTCCCATTATCTCTATCCCCTCAGAAACTTTTTGAGATACCCCTTGAGTGCCTGATGCAATGTTCACACAAATGAAATTAAATCCTAAGGAATATGACTTTAATAAGTAGGTTTGGAAATTATAGGACTAACAAACCGTAATACATATGATTGTGTTTTGAACCCCAAGAATCAGTTTTTGCTATCTTGAGAATAATATTACCAGGTTGACAATGAATGTCTTTGACTTACAAAAAATAAAAATTAATAAAACAATGCAAAGATTTAAAAGTGTTTATGTGGTAGTGGGTGGTGTTTAGGAAGATCAGGAGTTAGTGCTTGAACCATAGAAAACTAAGGAGAAGTCAGTAGACAAATAATCAGGGTATGAGGGTGGACAGATCATTTAAAAACTTATGGGTAAAAATCTAGACTATAATGTCATCATGAGAGCTCTAAGCAAATGAGCAATATAATCTAACCAAAGTTTTGACAGATTCCTCTCTTTTGCTGTTATATCTGGTGACAACAAGAACAGAACAAAGAGACCACAGAGCCCTCAGGTCTGGCTACATAATTTTTGAGCCAGTGCAAAATGAAAATGTTGAGCTCCATTTAAGACAAAGAACAGATCTTTAAAGGTGGAACTGAGCTCTTTCACCAACGGCCGTGCTGGGAGACTGCACAGGTCCCAACTTCACATTCTGGCACTGCTAGTGCAATCTATATTACTGGGTGTAATATATTCCCTTTTCACCACTGTGGTGAAAAAGGATGAAAAGTTGGATATAGATAGTGTAGGCATATGTACAGAATTCTTCATAGTACACATAAAAATATTACAGAAAAAAAGATAAAATGTATAAACTTAGGTATTTGGCCTAAGTGATAAAAGAAGTGAGATTGAATTGAGGTGAAGAAAATATCAAAGGAATTGTCTTGGTAGGTTTGTTTGTGCTACTGTCCTTATTCCTATGGTTTTATGTAAGATGTTGTCTCTGAATTATAATTTAATTTCTCTTTTATCTGTATTATTAATTAACATATCTTAAGGATTATTTTAATTTCAAAAACTTGGAATCAGAAATACTGCATTTATTTGAATAATGAAATTCTTATTAGTATGACTTTTAAAGTTGGTCAGTTTTTCAGCAGTTATTAATAAAATTATTTTAAGAATTGCCATTTAAATATGTACTTTTGTTTGTGATAGATATGTTGGGTAGTCAATTCTGATTTGAGTGCCATTAAGATTCATAATTTCATTTTCCATTGAAGAGACTTATTAAGGGTCAAATTAAATATTCATATTCAATTAAGTGATTCAATATATATTTATTTATTTTGTCCTCATTCATACTTATTGAGTGATTACAAACAATCTATTTCTAGAATCTTTCAAAAACTAATTCTTAAGTAACATAATATTTTGAGACAGAAATAGATAACCCCTCTAGGACAATATGCTTATTATTTTTAATGACCATGTCTTGTTGTGTGTACTAAGCCTAAATTGTGAATATTCTCTGAACCATCAAGTGTACTTCTCCATAGCTATTCCAATTTCCTAATAGTATTTCTCCCTTATTTTGACTATATGTCTTCTAACTTAAAATCTGATAGGACACAAATGTCAAATATAATGATATAATGCTTATATTTGCATTGGTACTTGTTATTATATGTAATTAATATGTGAATGCTATTGCTCATTCTCTTTACACACACACTGCATATACAAACACACACACACTGTTGTATATATTCAGGCTGTAATTTTTGTATTAATGTTTTGCTTATTTTCTAATCAACACTAAAAAGAAGGCTGAAGATGATCTTCAGTCTCTGGAGGTCAACGAGGACGAGGAGAGCAGACAGTTGATAAAACAGAGCATATAAGGCAGACGAGACACCATCATTATTTCCTCAGTGTCTGTTTTGCAGAAAGATCTTGTTATCTCGAAGTGAAAAAGATTATAGAGGTTATTTTTCAAGGTATAAGATGAGCAAAAAATAAAAGACTACTCAATCACACTGTCAATGATTTTTGTACCTGAAGGTGGGAATTTATATTAGAAATATATTTCCTTTCAGAGCATCAGATAAAATTGAGGATTAAAAATTCATAATTAAATATTTTTCAACTTGATGGTAAAAAAACAACTGAAAATTTTACTTAAATGTATAATTATTTTTAAAAAGTATTAAAATAAATAAGAAAGAACACAACAGAGTAAATTATAGCATGGTTGACATCATATTTTTATTATTTTACTCTCTAAGAAATATTTATTAGCAAGAACTTGGTTTTATCATAGTTACTTTTCACCAAACATAAAACATATACTTACTAATATGCAAAATATTTATTTGAACTTCTATCTTAACATAATAAAAGACACTAACAATATTTAGAGATATAAAATGCAGTGGGTATTTCTGTATGCTAAAAGAAAAGAAAGTAGAAAAATATGGAAATATTAACAGAATCTTAACCAGCTCTGAATTTCAAAAAAGGTTTTTTTATATTACCTTTTCCAGTATTGAATAAGAACACATATGCATTTTCTTTTTATTTGTTTTAAAATCTTGTATCATTGCATTATAATTATGCATAATAGTGGGGAATCATTATGCCATATTTGTACATGCACATAAGATGATTTGATCTATTTTATTCTCCAGTATATTCTCTTCTCTCCCCTCCCTCCCTCTGAACCATGTTTTCTATCCTACTGATCTCCCTTCTATTTTCACAATCTCTCTTTTTTTTCATTTTTTTTTCTTTCTTCCTCATTGAAAGAAAACACACAGGCCTTGACTCTCTGAGTCTGGCTTGTTTTGCCTAATGTGATTCTTTCCCTGATTACATGTCATGATTTCAAATTGTTACAAGAAAAGCCTATACAAAGTAATTTATTGATGTGTTTTGGAATGTGAATTAAGAAAATAAAAAAAAAACAAGGGAAGATTCTTGGTATTAATTTTCTGTCATTTTTGGTGGGAAAACCCCAAATGCCTACAAATTGAAATATCTATAACAATTCTTCTATGAAAATAATACTTCCACATCATGGGCATTGTTGAAGACACTGCTAAAAGTTTGAATTAAATATTTTGAAGGAATACACCAAGTAAAAAAATAAGTATCACTTGGCAATTATGGTAACTCATGTCTATTCAAAGTCAACCAATAATTTCAGGCAATTCAGCACTTTCTATTAGGTGAAATTGTATAGATCTCATAAGTATGTGCAAAGAAAAATTCATTAAAACAAAACAAAACAAAATGAGCAATTCAAATCTGTAATTTGGAAACAGAAAGATTCTCCAAGATTATCTGATAAAAATTTCTAGCAAAATGTTTTATTTAGTTCTGATATTTCTATATTTTCCAGATTCATGTCACATTCATTGTTTACAATAATTTGTATCACAGTTCTTCAACTGATGAAGTAATTTTTTGTTATTATTTTCCAGAAATATAAAATGACTCTCACTAACCTAAATATTCATAAACAACATCAAGGACAATGTTTTCTGTGTTTAGATTACATAAGATTAAAAAAAAAAAAAACAAAAAAAAACAACATTATTTCCTGGATTGAATGTTAGCTGGAAATTTAGCATGGAATGATGACTTCCCCCCTCCACCATTACTATGTGATTCTCTGTGAGCTGACTTCCACTTTTGTCAATTTCCTTTCCTGATTCCACTGCATCCTATTGAACCGTATCTATTCATACATTAGTTGGACTTCTCAAGGAAACAATGTTAATGAATGCCAAGAAAGGACAATTAAAAGAGCACCATGATGACAAGGAGAGAACAGCTTTTTAGAGAAAACAATGAAAGTAAAAGAGAGTTTCCATCCAAGATATTAAAGGAATTATTAACTGAACCATCTTCTACCTCTTCATCCAGATGCTATTCAGTTGGTGATCTTGGGAAACCTCTGTCAGATTATTTGCACAGTTCTATTTTCTTTCTCATCTTTAACTTTCCCCTTTAAATATCTTTTTTTTTTCCATTTTGATATATTGTTTCAAAATATTTTTCATAAATCCATAATGAGTTTATTACTATACTATATAGTTTAAAATATTATTTTCCCATGAGTAAAGAAGTGTGTTGGACTGTCATGGTTGATTTTGGTTGTCAACTACACTGAATTAAGGGAAACCCAGATAGGGGGATAAACATTGTTTGTTTTCAATGCTTAAAAGGACACTAAACTTATCTCTTGACTGGTGAAAAGGAAACCCAAGTGGTTTGGAATTTGATTAGAATCACTGGGCTGTCCCAGGTGTGTTTTTGAAAGTGTCTCTGGAGGAGATTGACAGGTTAGTCAGTGCACTGAGTGGGGACGATATGACTCAAAATGTGCAGGCACCAGTCAATTGGTGTGGAGAAACACAGCAAATTCTTGCTTTGTTTTCTGGAGTCAGGATGCCCTTCTTCTCCTCTTGGATATTAGAGCTCTAGGTTCTTTGACTTTTGGACTTTGAAACTTAAGCAAACAGATCCTTGTCCTATTCTTGTGGTTTCTCTGGGCTCTGATTTAACCCACATCTTTCTTGGTTCTAAACCCTTCCGATTGGGGTTGAACAAATTCTCTTGATAGATGTATTCTCATGTCACTCTTGATAGATAATTGGTAGATAGAAATATCTTATTTGTTCTGTCTCCAAGGAGAAACCTGAAAAAACATGCATGATATATATATATATATATATATATATATATATATATATATATATATATATATATATANATATATATATATATTTGTTGTTGTTTTTTGACAACCATAAATAGGGAAAAATGTTAATACTATTAGTGTGAGTTGCTAAATTCTGAGTAACAATTGTTTAAATCAACAGTGTTTTATTTGTTCATTATTATATGAATCTAAAACTTGAACTGGGCCCACATAAGTCATGTTCTAATGGGTTTTACCTGGAGTATCCATATGTATGTAGACATGAAAATCCTTTTAGAGCTTGAGTTGTCCTGAATGTTGGGTACTCCATGTGGACAGCAGCTCCACAATTCAACTTTGCGTAGTGCCTTATCCTCCAGTGACTTCATTTCTTTATAGAGTGACCTTAGAGTAGTGTTGCAAGTAAAAGAAATAATATTCCTGGGCTTCTTGAGGAGTCATCACTGAAAATATTACTTTGTATACCATTCTGTTGATTAAGAGAAGTAATCCATTCAGCCCCAATTCATAGGATGAGGAAACAGAATCTATTTCTTGATGAAGAAGAGCACAGATAATACCAAGGAGCATACATGCAAAGACAAGAGCTATTGAAGGCATTTTACTCTCTCACCACTCCCTCACTACCCTAAGAAAAAGGGGGCGATCTCTGTATCTAACACAAAGGGAACACAGACAGCTAATTTAGCTGTGAATGAAACTGTTCTTTTTTTTTTTTCTTTTGGCATACTATATTACTTGGGAAAACATAACCTGTACAGAACGATGAAGAGACAGAAAAAAAAAATTAACTATTATAGCATTTTTGTTGTAGCATCTTAATATTAACATACTCCAATATATTTTTCAAAATAGAACAAGATATATTCTGAATGCAAAGATCTTTTGAATCCTATCAGTTGTTCAGGGCAAATACAGAGGGAAAAGGACCACTATTAAGGCATTTGTAAATAAATCCCATAATATCAAACATTCATATGAGAATATGTGTGGCAGGTATATTATAATATTTATACATAATTCCAAGGTAAATTTATTTAATAAAATAACCACTACATTATCCTTCTGTTTATCTTCCATTATGTTTAGGCCTTTGTGGCTCATAATAAAACACTCATGTGGAATCAGGACATAATCAGTTAATCCTGCAAATACTCATTGATTTATATTCGGTAAGGGGTATAGGTGGGGAAGAAAACCCTATATGTGAGAAAAGAAATGAGCAAAACCAGAAAAATTCTGCTCTACTACTCTTTAACAATTAAATTTAACTTTTGGTTATTCAACTGTTCCTTTCCTTGACCTACTTGTAAGAATTTGTGGTCATTAGATTAGTTGAAGAATTATTCTAATTTATTTTCAGAAATATTAACAGGGAATGTACAGATTGTCCTTGGTAATCCCTAGTAGAGACCTGTTTGAATTTCTGTCAACTGAACCTTCTTGTTGTCTAATCAAAGTCATTCCTGCTGTGATTTAAACATGCCTTTATGTCTTCCACTCTCAAGGGAAATGAAGACCAGCTGGTTAAAATATTCCTTCATATTTTTCAAGGTTATAGTATAAAATACATTCATTTAATGTGCTCTATAAAAACTTACCAATTCTAGAATATGTTTTTTTACAGGCTGACTGAAGGTCTTTAATTGATCATATGCCATGAAAACTATTTACATGCCAACAACACCACAGACCCACCAAGATAAGAGACTCCCTGTACTGTCCTTTTGCCCTTCCATCACATGTGTTGATAACTTGGAGCAAGCATGTTTAGTGTCTTTTTCAAATATTTTAGATTATGTGTAGAATTTTACATTGAATTTATGTGAAAGTTGGGGTATGAGGACAAAAACATAAATGTAGGTAAAAATATCTATGTATAAGTTGTAAAACCTGTAAATTTTTAGAAGTTTAATGCATTTTATGCTATCACTTTGATGGAATCTTTAATTTTCAGTGTTGAGCAGTAAGAACATAACGATTTGGTGTGGTTTACGAATTTGTTGAATGATGAATTAAAAACTGTTGAATTTTAGATGCAAGTTAGATAAGTAGACTAGGAAGACATGGCTAAGAGAAAAATGTTTCATCTACTTGATATTTCATCTAGTTGGTATGTAACAGCCTACAGAAAAATCATAACCAAGTGTTAAAGTCTTAAATGAGGAAACATCTACCATGCTTATTTAATACAACATCCCGGGTTGAATGCTAATTACTTGTAGTAATATTTGCCTTTTAAAATATTTCACCATGCTGAGGACTTTTACTGCTTTCAGTACAACCATAGTTACACATTCACCAGGGCATTTTTATATAGATTCAACACAATATGTTTCAATTAGTTTTTATTATAATTATTATTATTTTATTTATTTTTGCCGCTTTGATAAAAGACCTGACAATAACAATTAGTGGAGAAAAAGTTTATTTGTGGGATTACAATATCTGAGGTTTCAATCCATACATGATTGATTCTCTTACTCTGGGTCCAAAGTGAGGCAGGACATCATGGTGGAAAGACATGGTGGAGGAAAGTAGCTCAGGACATTACACCAAGAATCAGGGAGAGATGGGCACAGTGGTACACATCTGCAAGACTCTAATCCTTGTGGCTGGGGAGAGTGAAGCAGGAGGATCCTGAATTCAAAGCCAACCTCAGCAACTTAGTGAGGTCCTAAGCAACTTAGCCAGACCCTATCTCTAAAAAAATACAAAAAAAAAAAAAAAAAAGGCCCAGGGATGTGACTCAATGGTTAAGTGCCTCGAGGTTCAGTTACCAGTATAAAAAAGAAGAAGAAGAAGAAGGGGCGGGGGGAGGAGAGCTCTGCTCAGCAAGGACAAATATCTACCACACAGACAGGGTCTTAAGGACCTACCTCCTCTTGACATATCCTATCTACCTATAGTTACAATCCAGTTAATTCCTATTGGGAGACTGATGATATGATTAGGTTAAGGCTCTCATATCCCAATAATTTCACCTCTAAGCCTCCCTGCATTGTTTCAGGAGACACTTTTTATCTAAGCCATAAAACCACCTATGTCTCAGACAAGTTCAATAGGAACATATAACAGTCACCAAAACCTTAATTTCATTTCTATCCTAAAACTGAACTGCACATCATTTGAATTATGCAAAATAAAAATCGTAACAACCAAGCTTTTAGAAAACGGAGATTTTGGGGGATTCCCTGGTCAGGCAGTAGACTAGTAGTATTTTCTTATTCAATTTGTACAGTGTTTGTTTCTTACAAAGCTTCAGCAAGCCTGATGGAAATTGGGTGTAAAAAAATATCTTCATATTTATTCTGTTTCAAATTATGTCTTATATATTCAACAATAACTCTAGGAAAAGCAGGAAAAAAGAATGTTCCAGGTCTCACACTATATCTATAAAATATTGAGAGAAAGCTTGTCAGTGGATTTTCTTGCATATTTCCCAGTCAGCATAAGAGTTGCTTGTGAAATTCTCCTAAGAGGTTTGATAGATAAATGGTTTGATATTTATTACAATAATAAATATTTTTTTCAGACATGGAGCAAATGAAAATCTGAAGTGACTGTGTGCAACTTTGGCTGGCACACATAAGCAAAGTCAGTCTTTCAAATATGTTAAATATAATTTCCCTTGTTTTCTGTGTATATTATATTTTCACATGGTGATTATCTTCTGTCTTTAGATCTTCCTTGCTATTAGGAGGTGTTAAATTAAACTATTATAAATCTGCCTAAATTCTATTGCTGCATAGTATTCACTGTAAAAAAAATAAATGGCTTTAAACTGTAATATTCTTGCTTATCCATCTTTAGGTCAGTTTAGTATTATCTGATCTACATTGGGCTTATCTTTGGAAAGACTTGCCCATTAACTTGCTTCTCTGTGTATGTTGTGGGGTGTATTCTTCTCATGGAGATGGAAAAACTGAGCTACAAGAGAGCAAGCTGAGCAATAACTGAAGTCTTTATAGGCCTGAGCTCAAAATCAACACGCACTTATCACTGGCTAAAACAAATTGCTTGGCTGAGTGTAATGTTAAGGAAAAAATTTGTGCATTTCCCATTTGAAAGAGGGCCATAAAATTCCATCCCTAGAAATATAGATACCTGGACAGGTGAAAAAATTTGTGAAAATGATAATATATTCCTTTTAATTATATTTGTACAATTTCCTAATTTTATATCTCTCTCCAATATGCCTCAGTTCTACATTCAGAAGATAAAGACATGGAATCTCTTTAAATTGGGACTAGTGTAAATATTCTTCCATTCTCTGTCTCTTTTTCTGATAGTTTTTTCTATAGGTATCCTCCACATCAAAGGATAATATCGTCAAGCTTTTATGAGGATTATTATGAAAAAGAGTTGTTATATTCTGCTAAATGATTTTTGAAATCTTTAGGATGATTTATGCATTCATCCTTTCAACCAATACTTATTTACTCAGGACCTACAGAATGTCACTCAAGCCCTGGAACTGCATCTGCAGCAGTGAGGAGAGAACAAAAACAAGTGGGCAGAAATTTTTTCCTCCACAAATCTGGCATTCTGCTAGGATGAGGAAACAATTTTTTTTTAAAAAAAAGAATAATCACAATGTATATTAAGATGCACTGTGCTTACTGCAAAAGACAAAAACAAATCAAGGAAGAGGAATGCAGAGTGAAAGAGCACAAGATTTCATTTGAGTTTAGAAAGACTTTTATAGTATAATTTGTATCTCTTCCTTATGGGGCCTAGATCCTCTAAGCCTGCTTTTCCTCAGTGGATAATATCTGAGAAGTGATCACATTACTTTTCAGCATCATTCTTATGAATGATGAGAAACATGTAAATGTAAATGATGTGTCAACTACTTCTAGTATTTATTAAATTACATTTAAAGAAAGAGCAGCATATTTATTCTGGTTTCTATTTATAAAATGTAAACTTACACAAAATATTTAAAGCATTATTTTTTGATAAACTTTAAAACTGTATAAAACACATATTTTAAGTTAATCAACACAGTGAAATTTATTTTACTGAAGGAAGAAATTAGTATCAGATATTTCCAAAGTCATATTCAAAAGGTAAAACTTATGAGCAATAAGAAATTGTTCAAATAAATTATGGGGCTAAAATATTTGTAGTGATATGCAAGGTCTTAAAATCAGGAGAATGCTAGTGTTATGGCTCAGTGAAGGAGCACTCACCTAGCACGTGTGAGGTCGTGGGTTTGATTCTCAGCACCACCTAAAAATAAATAAATAAATAAATGTATTATGTCCATCTATATCTGATATATATATATATATATATATATATATATATATATATATATAAAATTTTATATATATATATATATATAAATTATGAGTAGAAATGCACATTACACAAATATGCAAACTCTACTATTGCATTATATATTTCTTAGTATGTAGGCAAAAATATTAACATGAAAGGAAACACCAAAATGCTTATTATCTGAAATAAGATTTTTACCTTCTTTTTAGACATTCCTCTAGTATCTAGTTTTCCAGCATTATATATCATCCCATAATCTGATAATTTGTATTTTTAAAATTCTATGTATCTCTTCATATTATTGTATATGTGACCATTGATGGTGAATGTTTTCTTTCCTAACAGTAAATTTGCCTATAACCCAGTAAAACAGGTAGTTAATTTAATGGGAGTGTTGGGGAAAGATACAACCAGTTGAAGAAACCTAATTGTTATAAATAATAATTTATCACATAAAGACAAATTTCCTAAATCCTTAGTACATAGATAATAAACATAAAATATTTACCTTAGATAGCTAGTAGCATAAAAATATGCATTGGTTCTGTGAACTTTAAGACCCATCTACAGTTACATTTATTTTGCAGGGGAAAAATGCATGCGCTTCATGAGGATGACAACTTAAATTTATCCTAGTTGTTCCTCTCTAGGAATGTAAATAATTTTTAAAGTTAGAATATAAAAGCCATTATAAACATATCTATTGCACAAATAAATATTTGACTATAAATTTTCATAAAGGCAAAATAAAGTATTGAATGAGAATCAGAGTAATTTTAGGTGAAAATCTGCTACATTCAAACTCACAGAGAAATATAAGTCTGAAGGAAAAAAAGTATGTCAAAAATTTTTAGGAACCTGAGACTAGGAAACAAAGCTTATCATGGAAGTACACCATGGAGCTCTTATGCAGACTGCACTCTTCCCACATACTTTTTTGATATTATGGGGAAAATGTATAGTGATGAAAATATGTGAAAAGCTTTTAAAAATTGAAAATTATTTTCTTATTCTAGTACTGTTTTGGATGGCTTTGTTTTTAAATAAAACTACATTACCATAAAATTTTAATTTTAAAATTAAAAATTGGAGAATGATTAAAATCATGAGTGACTTTAAATCACAGTTTAATTTGGAATTGGAAAGTCTTTTTGTTTTATTTTTGCTGAAGTGTATCTTAAAGATATTGAAGAGGGTACCATGAGACAAGTGTCATGATCACTCATACGATATTGGTGAAAGCAGAAAAGAGTGTAACTGTCCCTAAGGTGAGAGTAAGCTCTGTGACTCCTCTGGCCCTGAGAAACAGAGGAGTCATGAAGCAGTTAACAGTGGGGCAAAATCTCCCAGAGTCTTGGGAATGTTAGAGACTGTTTTAGCTTTGTTTTTAAAAGGTAAGGTTGGTTTCATGCCAACTATCTGGAGGTTACAATTATAATAATCATGTAATTTCTTTCTGGGTCATTCTTCCTATACCTGTACTGAAGTTTTGCTATCACCCTAGTTTCTATTCTTTGAGGCACTCCATAATTGGATACACTATAGGGAATGTTGGCTACTGAGACATACAAAAAATGAAAATGAAAATATAAGCACATATAAAACTTGCATAAAATAAATCAAAGAAAGATGCAGATCAGAGTAGTGCGCTCTTATAAATGCACGTTTTCACATCAAAAATAGAAATTATTGGAGGCATTAAACTGAAAGCATTCACACAAATTAGATAAAAATTGAACAAAATATTCAGACAAAAATTTAGTACCTTAATAAATATATAAGAGATTAAAAGATGATGCAGAATTAAAAGAATATATATAATTCAAATGTGAATCTGATAAGTGATAAATATATGAACAAATATAATTGTTAAAATATATTACAAATAACATACTTATGCAAACATAATGTAGTCAAATGGAAGGCTCTGCTTGTTCGTATTCAACTCTCCATTAAACTCTAAATATAGAGCAAAAATAGTGATGTCATTGCTGCAATCCCCTATTATGCTTTAGAGATGAGTTACTCCCTTCTATGCTCCTGTTAATATAGGAATGGTCAGAGGTGAAATGATAAGTTTATGATACCCATAGCCTAATCATTGGATTAATCTATCTGAAAATGAGTCAATTATTCATTAATCATGGAATTATTAATTTGAAAGAAAACTGAACATGAGTGGTAACTGTAGGGAGGAAGGCAGTGCCTGGAAGGAGGTGAATCACTGAGTACATGTCCTTGGTGACTCTGTCTTGTCCCCTGTGCCACATGCCCCTCTCTCTCCCTCCCTCTCTTCCTCTCCTCCTCCTCCTCCTCCTCCTCCTCCTCTTCCTTCTTCTTTT
>NW_025999961.1:8926160-8971047 GCF_001458135.2 Marmota marmota marmota
CTCCTCCTCCTCCTCCTCCTCCTCCTCCTTCTTCCTTCTTCTTCTCTCTCTCTCTCTCTCTCTCTCTCTCTTTCTCCTTTCTAGTAGCCATTTTCCTTCAACTATATATGATCTTCTGCCTATAGCCCAGAGAGAGAGAGAGAGAGATGCCCCTTACAGAGCTCACCTTCAGTGATCCTCCTAGCCCAGCAGCCCATCCCCGATCCATCCTTGACACGAAACCATCTATATTTATATATCATAGGCCAGTTGTTGTTAAATGCATTATGCTACTAGTCCTAAAATTGTCAATTTCTAGGAATGAGGATGTAGCAGGACAGAGTCCTTACATAGCATGCACATGGTCCTGACTTTGATCCCCAGCCCTGTAAAGACAAAAAGAAAAGTCAGTCTCTTAAATGAATAGGTGCCACGTTCTTAAAAACAGGGTGAAAAATCTAATTAGCTCTATCACAAGAATAAACAAATCACTTGGCAAATCACTTGTAGAGTGATTTTATGAATCAATAAATGTATCACATGTTGGTCTAAGTACTCAATCACTTTCTATTTGAAAATATTAATTTTTAAATAGCTACATCTTCTAAAATTTCCAGAAATGCTTGGCTTTCTTTTTAAGTTTTTGTGCATTTATGTTTTAACCACCAAATATCTGAACCTGTTACTGGTTTAGCTAAGTATTCATTTCTACCTAGTTTAATTGCATCTGAATATATAACATATATACAATGTTTTATTTTTTAAAAGTGCTTCATTTCTTCCTTTTTCTTGTTGAGCACATATGACTTATTTCTTGGCTTTCTCTCTCTATTAAGAAACATATTTATACCTATGTCATAAAATTAGCAAGGAGTGTAGTTTTAGCATTCTCCACCTATGTTAGGGGTTCCATTTATTAACACAGCATATCCTGTGAAGTAGCCTGTGATGACAAAGGTGCAAATATTGTTAAAGAAATACTCTTTCAGGGCTGGGGCTATGGCTTAGTGGCAGAGCGCTTGCCTAGTACTCATGAGGCACTGGGTTCGATCCCCAGCACCACATAAAAAAAAACAATAATAATAAATAAAAATAAAAACTAAATAAACAAAATAACGGTATTGTGTCTACCTACAACTAAAAAATCTTTTTTTAAAAAAAATTTATATATGAAGTGAACATTGCAGTGTGATAAACTGCTTTACCATCTTAATTGTGAAATACAAACCCACTGTCTATTTAATAACAGAACATGCTACATATTCATTGCATTCATACTTTATATTTAAAAATTCAAAATGTGTGTTATATCTCCCTGGCTTGAAGAATTTGTACATTCCATACTCTTAATATCCTGAGGTTATTTTTTTTACACAATGAAAAAAATTAACAGTAAGTTTAAATTCATCCCTTGTGCTAAATCTTGAAATTTATGGGGGTTAATGGAACTGTTCTTTTACTTGCTAAATAAATTGTGTCCCCTTAGATGATGGCTACCATTTCTTAATTAAGAATCCACTAAAGTGCCATCCAAATGTACATAATTTATTCCCTTTATATTATTGAGCTGGGAATTTTGCCAATGAATAAAACATCTTATTCTGAGGCAAAATGGAAACTAATATTTTAAAACTTCATGAAAAATATCATTTCTTGAGCTTGTTTTAATAATAAATCTATAATATAATGAAGGGCAAAACAGGACAGTATCTCCTTTGACATTCAGTAAGGACACTAGCTAAAATCTGTAATGGTTGCTTCTTAAAGAATATATAGAGCCTTCAGTAAAGGAGGGAGGAGCAGCATATATAACTATGTATGTGAGCATGTATGTCTGTTTATTGTTATTGCAGTTATTATTATTTTCTACTTCGAAATAATTTTCTTGCTCCCAGTCATAGCATTAAAACAGAAGAGAAGCATAATAATCTGAAGATTTCAGGGAGGTCAAAGGAAATAGCTTTTGAAGGAGATAATAAACTATTTGACAGAAATATTCTATAAGTGGTAAACATAAAGATTGGATTGATGTTTGTTTGCTTGTTTGTGCCTTATGATTTTTCTTTGAAAATGTTTTTAGAAAGTGCTTAATTTCAAGAAAACCTCTGAAAATTTCACTGAACGTCACTGCAAATGCTACTTGATACATAAAGCCTGTGTCTGTGTCTTGCCTAATTCCTGAGTCATGGTGCTTCCCCAAGTCTTTAAGTCCCACTCAAAATGCACTATTTCTTAAGCTTATCATTTGTACAAAGTTAGTTGATATTTCCATTAATAATAGTAATACAATAGTACATGATATGGAGTTATTACATAAAAATTACATTTGAGCCATTGTTTTTTAGTTTTGATAAATTCCTTGAGGGTTCAAATTTTTCTGTTTTTAATACATTGGAAGGGTTAAGATTTCCAAAGAATCTAGAAAGCATTGAACATTCATCCTTGTCAAATGGCCAGGAAATAAGTGACTGAAATTTGCGATGAACAGGACATAATCTTTTCATACCAAAAAAAAAATGAAGTTTAAGACAATAATCTATTAAAAATTCATTTGAATACATTCCATTGACAACTTTTCCTTTTTTATAAAGAACTTTTTCTTACCAAGTTGAAACTTAGTTACAACTAAATCTATTTTCCTTTGTTTTACTGCTGACTGATCATCAAAAGTGATACAATATACTTTTCAACATATTGTTTCAAAATTTCAATTTTCATATATTTATACAATCTATGAGATCACAGGTCTTATAAATGTTATCTAAGAGTTGTTAGATAAAGGAAAAGTTTATGAAAATGATTGTACCTTGTTGACAAAAGTTTGCATTTGCTATTCCTGAGAAAATTTCAAAGATTGTATTGAATAAAATTATGTTGAATTGCTAATATAAATGTTATTAATTATTAATCAGAAAAAGTAGTGGGCAAAATGTAGAAACAAACTGTGAGATTTTCCTCTTATTAGCAGTTGAAAATGAAATTAAGACCAATCTTTTGAATCCTAGGAAGAGCTGTAAATTACAGCTCACAGCAGTAAGATCTTGCTTATCCACTTTTATATAGATTCTGTGTAGTTCTAGCTATAACTAGGCAAAGAGAAGAACAATGGGATATTAAGACAAAAATGTGATTTCTATTAGTGGGGAAGAAAAATATTATAATTAAGGGTTACCTAAAATTAAAGACAGGATTAATGAAACACCCCATTATTCTCAAAGTAGTATTTGCTCATCAGAAACTGATCAGAGTAGAAAGTCTAGCACTGATTTTTTCTGTTTAAATTTATACCTTCTCATTCAAAGTCCATGATTGAAATCATTATAAAATTAGAATGCAAAGGCAGGTGTATGAAACCAGTTAAATTATGATGAACATATTCACTATAAAAGTCAAATTTTAATGGTAGAAAGTCATGTTTACATAACAGCAAACTTTTTTTCAAGCATAAATTATTTTTTTTTCTAAAATTGTTCCTTTTTATAGCTTCAAAATTTATTTCTTAAAAATTATGTTGTAAATGAACATCACAAAATGTTAAGATTTTAAAATTTGGTAAGAATAATGTATCTACTTCATTATGCAAATTCTGGATATTTGTGATATTTCATATTTTTAAAATATATGAAAAGTTAAAAATATCTGTGTGAAACATTCACAATGTGTGAATCATTTATGCAGATTTATATATGTATACATACATATATACATATATTCATACATGAGTGCAGGGATATGCATAATGTATTTCCAAAAGTATACAGAAGCACTTGGGATACAAATTGTATCAGTAGGGTACCAGGGGAGAGGGAGACTGAACCTTTAAATTTTGGGGTGATTTGTATGAATTTTCTTTTTTATTGTTGTTGTTTTTTGTTTTGGGGCCAAATTTTTATTTTTACTATATAAAATTCTAAATTTGTTTTAATTTGGTATATATGACAGTAGAATGCATTTATGCAGTTTCATATATAATACATAAAAGGGGTATAATTTCTCATTTTTCAGATTATACATGTTGTGGATTCACATCAGTCATGTAGTCATATATGAACATAAGGTAATATGTCTGTTTCATTCTACTAGCCTTCCTGTTCTCATATCTTCTCCCCTCTCTTCACTCCACTCTACCTAATAAAAAGTAATTCTATTCTTCCCTAGAACTTTCCAAACTTATTGAGAATTAACATCCACATACCAGAGTAAACATCCACCTTTGGTGTTTGGGGATTGGCTTATTTTACGTAGCATGATATTCTCCAACTTAGACCATTTACTGGCAAATGACATAATTTCATTCTTCTTTAAAGCTGAGTAATATTCCATTGAATACAGATACCACATTTTCTGCAGTATGTTGATTGTAATGCTGTATAAACCAAGGAGTGGGACAGCTGGATCAAATGGTGGTTCCATTCCATGTTTTCTGAGGACTATCCATACTGCTTTCCATAGAGATTGCACCAATTTGCAGTCCCACCAGCAATGTATGAGTGTACTTTTTCCTACATCCTCACCAACATTATTATTACCTGTATTCTTGATGATTGTCATTCTGACTAGATTGAGATGAAATCTTAGAGTAGTTTTGATTTAATTTTTCTAATTGCTAGAGATATTTAACATTTTTTATATATTTTTGACCATTCATATTTCCTCTTCTGAAAAGTGTTTGTCCAATTCCTTAGCCCATTAAAATATTATTTTCTAGTTATATAGAATTCAGTTTTTAATGAAAATTTCCATGCTGTTGTATTGAACCATTCTTTATCATAACACTTTGATCTCTTCTTACTTCCAGCCATTTTCTCTTCTGTGCAGAAGGAATTAACTGTCTCACTGTTATACTTGGAGAGAAAGTTGACAGTCCTTCATCTCATTTTTCTCTGGAGTTAGGCTACCCTCTGAAGCTCACCTTATTTGTTAATCTGTGCCATGACTTTCAGAAGGACAGCCTCTGCCCAACTAAACTGAAAGTTTCAGTACATCCCTGACCAGGGATAAATCTATCTAATTCTCAAACATGGTTTCAAAACCCTGTGGCTTGACATGGAAGCCATATTCCCAATATCAACTGCATATGGGGATATTGCCATTTCTCTATTTATTTTTGTCTTCATCTGTTTGGAACTTGCATGGAAAAAAATATTTTAATCTAGGGGCACTTTAAAATTCTCAAAGTATGCAACCAAATTATTTTTCAAAAATAATAGTTTTAGTTATGATTTAGAATAGCTAGCACTTTGTGGCTCACACGTGTATTTGTGTATTCAGATTAGCTTGGTAGAAAATTAAAGTGGAATTCAGTGCTTTTTAAAGGACCTGTACAAAGGTCTAGAGTAGATATGGCTAGAGTGTACATGGTTTAAAAATTAAATCGAGTTACAGAATACAGTTCCATTTCATCTCTACTCTCAGAACACTCTCCACCTCCCCTCTCTCATTTCTTCACAGGTGAGTGTGTGTGTGTGTGTGTTGTAGTTGGAAAGTGCCGCAGTCCGGCTGCAGCAAAATAACCCGGGGGTGAGAGCAACTTGTGTAGATTGATACAGCAGGAGTGGGAGCCGTTTATTGTAGGACAGGAGGGGTATATATACATTACACACAGCTTATCTTAGTTAACAAACTAGATACAGCAGTCAACCAATAAGGAATCTCCACACTTAATGGCTCGCTGGCGTTACTTCACAAACCACTCTGTCTGGCAAAATGCCAGGCGCCATCTTGACTTGTTTACAGACTCCAACAGCAAAAGAAAAAAAAATATTTTGATAGCATGTCTTACATAACTGTAAGCTATTCTTCATTTTCTTTTTTAGTGCATTACAATTGTACATAATTGTGAGGTTAATTTTGACTTTTTCATAAATGCATGTAACAATTTTCTTCTTTTCATTCCCTAGTATTTTATCTTTCCCTCCCTTCAACCCCCCTGCACCTTTTCTCCTATGCTTTGGGTCTTCTTTCTAAGTATTTTGAAGAAGTACATTATAGTTGTATATGAAATTGGAATGATTCCTTGTGTTTTGATGTCATTCTCCCAAGCCAATTTTTGTCACACAGCTTGAGCTATGTTTGCAACAGATATGTACATCTATTTTTAAGAAGTTCAAAAAGAGAAAAATAGGTTTTTAATCTTGATATTCAGAGAAAAAATGTGAAAGTAAAATATCTGGAAAGGTCTTCTAAGTTGTCTGGCTTAATAATTGTTTATCTATGCATGTAATGATCGCTGTCAATAGGACAAGCAAATGAAATTTACTTGACTTCAGTTTCATGTAACTGAACCCCATGATAAAGGGTTTAGTTACTAAAGAGAAAAAAGTAGAAAAACAAAATAGAATAATTATGGATCAAGATGTTTAATGACACAGAAAGCAAAACCACAATGTGTCATTGCATCTACAGAAAACATACATGGAATTCCAACATTAAGGAGTAACTCTTAACACTTGAGAGCATGGGCAGGAAACATAAGGTAAAGGCCCTTTTTCAAAATTAGGACACTTAGTAAGTATCCTTTCCTCCTCTGTTAATATCATTAAAGTATCACTGGGGGACACGATGTGTGAAAATTTTGGAAAATGGGAAAACTAACTGCACACACATGCCAAATTACAGCTATTAAACGTAGTCTGATTATTTGGGGCAGTATAATATAAGCACAAGATGAGTTGTTCAGATGCTCCTGAGGAGGCCGTCCAAGTGAGTATGGGCATATAATAATAAATGATGAATTGTTTTGCCTTAGTTATGTATGATTTTATGAGAACAATATCCCTGCAGCATGGGCTGCAGGTGTAACTCAGCAGCATAGCCCTGGTCTGACATGTGAGAGTCCCTAGATTTGATCTCTGGCATTGAAAACAAAATGACTTTGGCGAATTAAACAAACCAACAACAAACAACAATAATAACAAGAAAACTAAACCATGAGATTTCACGTTTTCCTTATTGCAAGCAAAACATCTGTATGAAAATGCATGGATCTGTTTCTCCACTGGGACAAGATTGGAATGAGAAAACCATAGGGTTTCTTGGTAAGAGAAATAAGTCAGGCAGAAAAAGACACAGTAGGATCTCACTTATAATTAGAATCTAAAAATATTGAAGTAGTGGAAATTGAGAATAGAATAGCGGCTACCAGAGAGCAGGGACAGCAAAGTGTAGACCAGAGGAACAATGTTATTGTTTGACAGGAGAAATCATTTCTTTAGTTCTGTGGCACAGCAGAGTAAATAAAATTAATATCAATGCATTATTTAGTTTTAAATAGTTAAAAGAGGAGCATTTGAATGTATTTACTATAAAAATGATAAAAACTTAATGTACTGGATATGTTAATTACACTGATGTCTATGTAAATTGAAACATCACATTATATTGCATAAATATGTGCAATTATTATGTGTCAATCAAAATAAAGTTAAAATTAAAAAAGAGTAGTAAGGATTTTTAGATACACTAATACCTTGACCAGTTCATTTTCATAGTGAAAACATTTAAGTCAGCATTGTTTGTGATTAGTACAGAAAAAAGGTATTTAT
Organism: Marmota marmota marmota; assembly: GCF_001458135.2. Classification (NCBI taxonomy): domain Eukaryota; kingdom Metazoa; phylum Chordata; class Mammalia; order Rodentia; family Sciuridae; genus Marmota; species Marmota marmota. The sequence goes on from NW_025999961.1 coordinate 8,933,684, forward strand.
TTAGACTAGTTTAATTTTGAAAACATTATTTGAACAAAATATAAAATCTGGTTTATTTCTCTATTATGAAAAATGTGAACTCTTTAAACTAGAATTACAAGAAGAATGCTGGATATATTTAACAAGAAAAGTTGCATTCAGGGATACCAAATTGTGTTTAAAGTAGTTTGTGATTATATAAGTCATTTATTGATTTTCAAAACTGTATTTATCAAAAAACTCTTTAATTAGTGCATGACAATGTCTCTATTAAATTAAACAGAAAATTATGTTAATATGATATGCATAAAAAGAAATTTTATATTGAGATGAAACTGTATTTTAATTAGACTGAATTAGTAAAGATCAAGAATGTGTTATTATAATTTGCCTTAACATATTTAAAGGTTTATAAACTACCGAAGATACTCTTATTTTTCTATTACAAGGCTACATTTGGGGTAAATATAAATATACTCCTCATTTATCACCATCATTTATTTTGAGGTAAATGCTCATAAGATTATTGATGCCCTGGCCTGATTGCCTAATAAAAAAAATATTTAAAATAATGAAAATAAAAGATGCTAGGAAGAGAAAATTAAAGAAGTATTTAAACATGAGACTGAAAAACTTGAGCTAAATATTGTACTTGCTTCTACATCAAGGTACCACAGGTTGACAAACGAATTTGTAATCTTTTCACATCTATGGAAATTAAGTGATGGGCATATTAAACTTTTTCCAAGTTAGTGGTAAAGTTACAGTACAAAACTAGGCAATATGGTTTTCCTATGGAATAATTTCCTCTCATGTGATATCATCTAGATATGTATGGCACAAAATGTCTCCAGGCATGGTGAGTCAAGGAAATCAATGTGGAATAAAAAGCAAACACTGGAACCTGGAGAAGTCAAGAGGTGCTATTTGGACTCTATTTAGTTCTTGAGAAGAAGCAAACTGAAATACCATAAGGTCTCAGAAGTGGAATCCAACTTGGGGATAAATACTAAATCTGTTATATCTCTAATGCTCTGTTCACTAAATAAACTTTCTTCCTCTATTTTTAATCAAAATCAATACATGATGGAAATGTGAGAAATGACACTTAAAGGGTAGATATCTTAAGATGATAAATTAAAGAATATGAACTACATATGTAATTTATATTGACAGTAAATTAGCAGAATTATAAGTTATTTTACTTATAATAATTATACTCATTGTTATGGCTTACAGTCTTCATTTTTTTTGCTGAAATAAATTTTCTCCATTATTTAATTAGCAACTTCTCACATAAATACAAGGTTTGAATTGATTTCATAGACACAATGCCTTTGAAAAGATAACATTTATGGGTTTCAATCTTCAAATTTTAAATATTTTGTTTAGAGAATACTGAGAACAATTTGGTGTAATATTTTTTACTTAAGAATTTGTTGAAGAGACCAAGAAGAAGTAAAAATACTTTAATTAAATTAATTTTTCTTGTGAATGCTGTCAAAAATGAAAACTTTTTTGTATGATAATAGAATAAATTTAGGAATATCACTGAGCATCTCAGAATGATTTTGATAATTTAAAATGTAAAAGATATTTAAAGTTCAACCAACAATAAAAATAAAAAAAATAAAAATAAAAAAAGATATTTAAAGCAATGATAAGTCATCAATTTAAAATGTTTATAATTTTTACATCTTGTGGTATAATATCTTTGTACAACTTAGCATTAATTAAATATAGCTTCTGTAGTGGAATATGAAAAGAAGTCAAAAGGCAAATAATGCATTTTTACATTAATGCTCATTTATTTTCTAAAATCGTAACAGAAACCAAAGGACTCTGTGAGTTCAACTTTGTTTCATAGGTTTTGAAACTTTATTACATATCAGGAAGAATTCCCAATTATATGTATACTAAATCAAATTTAAAATTCTCTTATTTTAAGAAATTAAAGATTTCATAATTGAAATGATATATGTAATTACATATACACATATAAACTATATATAATACACACAATTGCATATGTATAATCATGTCTGAATTTTATTTCATTGTTAAAAAAGTGCAAGTCTTGTGTGGTGTCTCAAATATCTTTCATTCCCGAAACTATGTAAATGAATAAATAGGTATCCATCCATTTCTAAAAAAGGAGGGAGAAGTAAATGGGTGGAAGAGTCAGAAAAGAAGGGAAAAAGGGGAAGGTAAGAAAAAGAAGGGAAAAGGAGAGATATTTAAGGACAAAATGATAAAGTTAAGGACAAATTCTTGATGGTATTTATGCTCCCAATAAGAAAATTAAGAAAATAATTTTTGGAAAACACATAGTAATTGTTTCTGATTAAGCAAGATATTAGAACATTTAATTCTTACCAAAATATTTCTGGAGGATATTTTCATATTAATGACAATTTTGTTTTCATATGAAAGAATAAGACATAATGCAACACTTGAAACTAAGCTGTGATTCTGTAACATACGTGTGTTTCTGATTATGAGAATCATAAGTAATGAAACTTTAGTATTTTGTTTTGGTTATGACTATAATATCATAGATTAGTATAACATGTTGCCTATTTAAAAACAAGCTCTGTAACTAGCAATTTAATTTTTTTTTATAAAGGTTAATTACTATTAATCAGTGTAGCAGTCAGAAAGTTAGGTATCATCAGGTAAGCCCACTAGCAGGAAAATATCAAATTAATGCAGCTGTGTACCTAATGGCAGTCCAGTATATTTGAAAATTCATTTTCTCATTTCTGATATGCATATGGTTTCAGATTGCTTTTCATATTAATCTGTGAAACATTGTTTGGCATGTGAAGATTTTCCCATCTGGAAGATTGTTTATAAAACTCATTTTCTATGATTTAATGAAACTAGAAACACACCAGCAAGAACAGTTTTAACTTTGTATTCCAACATTGGTAGGTGTTAAAATCACCTGTATGTTTCATAATATGTGCCTAATTTTACAAATGATTAATTTCTGTTTCAGTTATTTTAATTTGGTATCATGACCCTTGAATATAATCCATGACATTATAAATCAAGAAAATACATGTTTTACAACTTTTCAAACACAAAACTTCCACCCTTCCCTAAACTCCACCTCTCATAAAATTTCCTGGTTCAGAAAAACTGAATGTCTTGGGGAAAAAAAAAATGATTATGTAGTTTCATGGAAGCTGTTGTTGGCACTGCATAAAATGAAGGGTAGATTATATAATTCAAATGTACCAAAACAAATGATAGTTTTGGAATTAAATTAGAATTTTATTGCTTTCTCTGATCATTTTGGAAACTGTTCTGTAATAAAAGATTATTACCATCCATGCATATACTGTAGCATCTCTCAAAATGCAGACACTGGATCAGAAATTGTCCACTAGCCTCTACTCAGAAATAAATAAATGAAGTTTTCTGGAAATTATTAATGAGAATATTATGTAAAGATAGCATGGGTACATAAATATTTCATTTTCACAAAAATGAGTTAATAGACTACTCATATAATCATGTGTCTTTGAGTTAAAGAGACTAATATGGTCCATGTTCTCTCAAATTTTATATTTCTTAAAACTGTATGGTTAGGTGGGCTGGGGTCGACGGCTCAGTGGTAGAGTCATTGCCTAGCATGTGTGAGGCACAGGTTTGATTCTTAGCACCTCATATAAATGAATAAAGATACATTGACAAATAAAAATATATATTTCCAAAAAATATATAGGGTTAGTGGCTGGGATTGTGGCTCGGTGGTAGAGCACTTGCCTGGCATGTGTAAGGCACTGGGTTCCATTCTCAGCACCACATAAAAATAAATAAAATATTTTTTAAAACCCCAAAGGTATTGTATACATCTTACAACTAAAAAAAATAAAGTTTATGGTTAGAAACTTATATCTGTGATCAAATGAATGAGGATTTGATTTAAGCCACTAATAACCAATTGCTACATAATTTCCTGTTCCTTTACAAGCTATCAAATTTAATAAACACATTTTAGCAGAAAAGCTAAACTGCAATCCACCTAGATATAAAAATTGAGAGCAATTTGGAAAACAGCCATTGTATTGAGTTCTAATAAATATAAATAATAAGGGAAAAATAAGTTCAAAATTGATATACAGTATACTTGACATTCCTCAGTGTGTTCTACCTTTGGGTTTATATGTTCTTCCCCTGAACACAGGTACTTTAAATATTATCTAGATTGTATATAATAAATATTTAGATATACAATCTAGATAATAAAATCTATTTAGCATAAATAGATTTCATGCTTACATACTAATCTATCGTAAGTATAATATTAAAATGGAACTAGAATTCTGCTTTCAAATATGGTGGCTGTTAACCATATGTAACTAATGAGAAATGAGAAGGAGATGATGATATATCTTATTCTTTTTATTTCTTTTGTTTTTGTGTATAAAAACATGAAAACGTGAATATTAACATCAGACCATGTTCTATTTTGATGCATGCATATAATCTATATAATGTTTAAATAAGGAAAACATACTTATGTCCTCCAATACTTATTTCTTTAGATCAAAAACCTTCAAAATGTTTTAACTAGTTTTTTGAAATAAACAGTAAATTATTGTTATCTGTATTCACCCTATTATTTGACAGCACTGAACTTCTTGCACATAACTAACTGTGTCTCAGAAATCATTATTCAATCTTTCCTCACCATCCCATCTCTACTTTCTACCTAGCCTCTGGTATCCACTGTTCCAATTTTAATTTCTCTGACATCACATTTTCAGATTCCATGAATGAGGGAGATAACATGAAACTTGTGTTTATGTTCCTGGCTTATTTCACTTAACATTATGGAAAACCATATAAAGACTCTTAAAAAACATAAAAATAAAACTACCATATAATCTATCAATCCCACTAGTGGGCATACATGAAATTGGTATGGCAAAGAGACATCTGCATCCCCATGCTCATTTGCAGCACTGTTCACAGTAGCCAAGAAATTGAAACAGCCTAAATGTCTATAAATAAATGAGTGGATAAAGAAAATATATGAATAGACACAATGGAACCTTATTCAGCCATAAAAGAGATCCAGATACTGTCATGTGTGACAACATGGATGGAACTAGAAATCACTGTGTTTACTGAAATAAACCATGTTCATTTATTCTTTTAAAATGTTAATTATGTTGAGATAATAACATTATCCTTTAATACATGTTTAAATAAAACATTACTAAAATTAACTTAACATTCTTATAGTATTTTTGTATCTCCAGGTTAATGAGCACAATCACAATAATTTATTTTAAAGATAAGCTGCTTGTCAGAGAAAATAATCAGCCTTGATTTTTTGGCTTTGTCTTATTTTGATTAGTATGATATTCTTCAGCTCCTTTCTTTTGCTGGCAAATGTCATAATTTCATTCTTCTTTAAGGCTGAGTAATATTACATTGTGTATATGTACCATATTTGTTTTATTCATTCATCTGTTTAAGGGCTCCTAAGGCTGAGTAATATTCCATTGTTTATATGTACCATATTTTCTTTACCATTCATCTGTTGAAGGGCACCTAGGTTAGTTCTATAGTTTAGCTATTGTGAATTGAGCTGTTAGAAATATTAATGGATCTGCATTATGTAGTATGCTGATTTTAAGTCCTTTGGGTATAAGCCTAGGAGTGGAATTACTGGGTCAAATTGTTCCATTTAAAATTTTCTGAGGAATTTCCATACTGCTTTTCATAGTGGTTGCAACAATTTGCAGCCCTACCAGCAATGTATGAATGTACCTTTTTCCCCACAACCTTGCCAACATTTATATGTTGATAATTTTCATTCTGATTGGAGTGGGCTGGAATTTCAATATAGTTTGAATTTTCATATCTCTAATTGCTACAGATGTTGATATGATTTTTTTATATATTTGTTGATCAATTGTATTTCTTCTGTGAAGTGTCTTTTCAGTTTCTTTGCTCATTTATAATTTTTTTTGGGGGGGTGGTGCAGGGCTGCGCAGGGTGTTAAGTTTTTTGAGTTCATTGTATATCCTGGAGATTAGTGCTGTATCTGAGGTGCAGGTAGCAAAATTTTTCTCCCATTCTGTAGACTCTATCTTCACATTATTGATGGTTTACTTTGCTTAGAAGATGCTTTTTTAGTTTGAATCCATTCCAGTTATTGATTCTTGATTTTCTTCTTGCACTTTAGGTGTCTTATTAAGGAGATGAGTTCCTAAGTCGACGTGATAAAATTTTGGGCCTAGTTTTTCTCCTATGAGATGCAGGGACTCTGATCTATTGATTAAGTCCTTGATACATGTTTTTAATATTTATTTTTTAGGTGTAGATGGACACAACACAATGTCTTTATTTTTTTATGTGGTGCTGAGGATCAAACCTGGGTTCCGCTTGTGCTAGGCAAGCACTCTGTACCTACCGCTGAGCCACAATCCCAGCCCAAGTCCTTGACACATTTTTAGTTGAGTTCTGTGCATGGTGAGAGATAGGTGTTTAATTTCATTTTGCTACGTATGGATTTCTAGTTTCCCTGGTACCATTTGTTGAAGAGGCTATCATTTCTCTAATGAATGTGTTTTATGCCTTTGTCTAGTTCAGGATAACTGTATTTATGTGGGCTTGTCTCTGTGTCTACTATTCTGTATCATTGGTCTACATGTCTGTTTGGGTGCCAACACCAGGCAGTTTTTGTTACTAGGGTTCTGTAGTATAATTTAAGGTCTACATCATATACAACCAGAGAATGGAAATTTATACTCCACTTATGTATGATGTGTCAAAATGTGTTGTTCTGTCATGAATATCTAATTAAAACAAATTTTTAAAAGCCCTAAAATAGATAAGTATCTTAGTTGGTTTTACTTTTTTAGCTAAAACCAGGCAAGACTTCCTGTCATAAAACACAGTTCTGATGGACCACACAGAAGAGGTTGGTGTTATAGTCAGAGCTGCACTAAAATAGAAATAGAAGTAAAAAAATGAAAATGGGATTAGTCATACTAGAATTACCATCCATGAAAAGTGGAAACTGGGAGAGAGAAGAAGTGAAAAATAACTAAATGATTATCACCAGATTTCTATATGTTACCTTTGTTGTGTCAGGAATAAGGCATATGCAAATTCCATTATCATGCTCATTAAAACTGACTTAATTGGGAAATTTGAATGTTATTTCTCTAATTTTAGTTTCTAAGAAGGGAAAATAAGTGGTTTAATGTCTACTTGGTTGCATGTAACTTTAGCGTGAGTGATTCCATTTTTATTTTTAGCCAGGTGTTTTCCAGCATAATGCAGGTTAGTCTAAAATAATAGCCTTCTGTACTTTTATTTTACACACAAGAATATTAAAATATTCCACCTCTGACTCATGTATTTTGATTGGACAGTACTGACCTAGAGTGTTTCTCATAAGTCATTAGTTTAGTGAATTGAAAAATACAGTTTTTTTTTTAAATAATCACTATTTATGTATACCTTGATGTGTAATCTGGATTTCTGCCTATTATGCTATTTAGAACTACAGCTGAAATTATAGTCAAAGGAAAAGAATAAAACTGTGTGTGATTGAGTATACACTTGTGTATTTTGGGGGTATACTGACCTTATTGATATCCTATATATTAAGACAGGGATTTGGTACCCCCCGCCCCCGAAATGTTCAAATGTTGTCTTTGATAGGCAGATGCTAACACATAACAAATAGGGTGGAAATAGAAGTTTGGAGGATAAGACAAAGGGGATGAAAGGAAGAGAAGGAGGATAGGAGTAGGAAAGAGAGTGGAAGGAGTCTGATATAACTTCCCTATGTTCATATATTAATACAGAACCAGTGAAACTGCACATCATGTACAATCAAAAGACTGGGATCCCAATTAGAATAAGATATATTTCATGGATGTACAATATGTCAAAATATACTCTACTCTCATGTATATCTAAAAAGAACAATTAAAAATGTAATCACTGGCTCTAAGAAAGGAAATGGATTTAAAAATGGAAGCCAGGCATGGTGGTGCATGCCTGAAATGCCAGTGGGTCAGGAGATTGAGGCAGGAGGATCCCAAGTTCAAAGCCAGTCTCAGCAAAAGCAAGGTGCTAAGCAACTCAGTGATATACTGTCTCTAAATAAAATACAAAATAGCACTGGAGATGGGGCTCAGTCGTTGAGTGCCCCTGAATTAAATTCCTGGTCCTCCCCCCTACCAAAAAAATAAATAAATAAAAGACAACAAAAAATGTCTAAAATCCATGTCATTTAATTACCAAGCATAGAGTAGAAATTTCATATAAATACAAAGCAGAATAGTGTTTAGCAGAAGCTAGGAGTGTACAGGGCTATTGAGAGAGAATGGTCAACTCATAAAATATATTACAGTCAGATAGGAAAAATAAGTTCTGGTATTCTATTGCACAGTAGAGTGACTAGAGTTGACAATATTGTATTATATATTTTAAAATAACACAAACATAGGATTTTGAATGTTCTTAACATGAAGAAACAACAAATGTTTGAGATGAGAGATATGCTAATTACTCTGATTTGAACATTATACAAGGTGAAAAGCAAAACATCACACTGGTTCAGTGTCACACACCTGTAATCCCAGTGGCTCTGGAGACTGAGGCAGGGGGATCCCAAGTTGAAAACCAGCCTCAGCAATGGCAAGGCAATAAGCAGCTCAGTGAAGCCCTGTTTCTAAATAAAGTACAAAATAGGGCTGGGGTTGTGACTCAGCGGTCAAGTGCCCCTAATTTCAATCCCAAGTACCAAAAAGAAAAAAAAAAAGTCACACTTTTTTTGGTGCCAATTATTAAAGATGAAACTTTAAAAATGCTGTAGAAGTAGTGTTAGGAGTAAAACAAACACTGAATATTCTCTAGTAATTATAAAAGATTTCAGGGCACAATCTCAAAAATCTTGTTTATTCCTATGCAACTTAAATGCATAAAAACATAATGAGGTAGATTATAATAATATGTAAGAAATGAAACAAAGTAAAACAACCAAAAGCAGACAAATGTAAAATATAAGGAATAAAACCCGACAAACCAATATCACTATATTTAACATACTACTGATGCTCCTCAACTTAAAATGGGCTTACGTTCTGACAAATCTGTTATAAACTGAAAATATCATTAGTTGAAAATGGATTTAATATACCCAACCTGCCATTCATCATGGCTCAGCTTTGCCATCATTCATGTGCTGAGAATACTTACTCTGCCCTATAATTGGACATCATGAGAAGAGCACCAAAATATTTGTTACTACCTTGAGGAAAGATCAACATACAAAATTCAAAATATAGTCTTTACTGAATGAATATATCTCTGGCACTATTGAAAAGTCAAAAATTCACAAGTGAAATCATCGTAGGAAGGGTATTTTAAAGGGTAAATGGAACATTTCTCAGAATCAACCGTGCACTAAACCATAAAATAAGTGTCAGATTTCAAGATGGTGTAGCAGGTCCTAAATCTTTCTCTGGACTCATTCCATAATTGTTTCCATTTAAAGCTTAAGTACCAATAATTTCTCTTCTCTGCCTCTTACAAGGCTCTATACCTTTATATCAAAATGTACTTTTTATCTTCTTCCTGACTTTATTAATACTAGTTCTTCAAGAGTAGCATCAATTTTATCCTCCTATAGAAAACTTTTCTGAGCATTCCCCAGAAATCAGCCTAGCCACATTAAGTACCTCAATATTTTAGATGCCCAAATCTCAGGATAGTTACATATTTTTCAATTAACTCAGTTTTAATTCTAGTTCACTTGTTTTATGAGACTGTGAGAATCTAGTTATAGTTTTACATGCTTAGTTAATATATGAATTGATCAGTATCCTCAGGACAATTATTTTGTATTGGATTCTAACATTGCATGAATTCTTGTATTGCATAAATAAATTCTAGGAACTAAAGACAACTGTGAAATAGCTAATGAATTCAAATCAACTAAAGACAGCTGTGAAATAGTTAATGAATTCAAATCATTCTTTTCTGCATGTAAAAGTTCTTGATTTGTTGTAAAAACCGATTTTCAAGAAGTAGTATTATATTTGTTGATAAGAAGAGAATTCAAAATATTACTTGGTTTCAAATATTAGCAGACACTTAGATTAATGTTGCTTGTTTTCATAGTCACAATATCTGTTTAATTTTTATTTGGCTTCAATTTTATTACATTTAAAGTTTTTCTATAACACATTTGAATCTAATCCTTTTTTTTATGTCCTGGCTGATAACAAATTATTGTTATTAAATTCCTTATAACTAATTAAGCTTTTAACAGTCTGGTTTCTATTTTCAAAATCTGCAGTAACATATCTACTTATATGTTAATGTTGTTTTAAGTTATAATAAAACTTCTTCAACAACTTGTATTAAATTACAAAAGTTGTTTCATAAATTTTATAATCCCGACTATCCAAAAAAAAAAGTAAAAACATATATGTTTGTCCTTTTTAAATACAGAAGGACAATACAAATGCCCTTCTTTAATGTATTTCTCTTTATCACCAAAGGAAGGAATAGTGCTTTCATTATAAAGACAATACTAAAATTAAATATTTATGAAAGAAAACTGTGGATATCTAAATTTAAAATAAATTATAGAAATAGCCTGAAAAGATAAGTAATAAAGAATAAATTTGACAACTGAAGAAAATTTAAGATCTATCAAGTATATGAAGAACTTATCAGCTTCTTTTAATAAAAAGCAAAAAAAAAAAAAACTCTGAATAAAATACTCAATAGAATATAAAATAGGGCATTTATCTTTCTTTGTATCATTTGGCTTAACATAATGATCCACAGAATTATCCATGTTGCTTCAAATAACAGATTTTATTCTTCTTTTATGACTAAATAATATTCCAGTGTGTGTGTGTGTGTGTGTGTGTGTGTGTGTATATATATATATATATATATATATATATATATATATATATATATATATATATTTATTTATATTTATATACACATACCACAATTTTTTACATTTATATTCATTGTAAAACACCTCGGTTGATCCCTTGTCTTGTATATAGTGTTACACAGTGCATTGGTCACTCTGACTTAACTTATTTCTTGATATCATGGAAGTACAGGGAGGAAGAATGTTTATCGGAGGATAGGAAGGGTGTGAGAAAAGGGATGATGGAGCAAGTATGCTTAACGGGGGCAGGTGCAGTTGGATAGGAGGAATACTTCCTAATGTTCTATAGGTCAATGGGATAACTATGGTTGACAGTAATTAATTGTATTTTCAAGACAGCTAGTTCAGAGGATTTTGAATTTTCCAAACACAGTGAAATAGTAAGTGTCTGAGGTGATGGATACACCAATTACTCTGGTCTGATCTTTAAATACTGTATGAATGAATGTATGGATATTCACAACATATCCTACAAATGTATAATTTCATGTCAGCTAAAAATTTTAAAGCATAATAATGAGAAAAATACATATGATGCTACTTTAAAATAATCAGCTTTTCAAATTGCATAAATGTTTACAATATCCAGTGTTGGTGAGATTGAGACAGAGTAGAAACCATCAGAGACAATAGCTATGTGAACTGCTACAAGCATTTTGAAAATAAATTTGGAATAAGCTAATGATATCAATCACTTCCTTATCATTCTTCAGTTACATTTCCAGGAATATATCTCTAAGAAATTTCCTCATGTCTGAAAAGTATACATAGATAAACAGGTTAGGAAGTGGGATAAAGACTGGGAAGTGGGCTGGGGATGTGGCTCAAGCGGTAGCGCCCTCGCCTGGCATGCGTGCGACCCGGGTTCCATCCTCAGCACCACATACAAACAAAGATGTTGTGTCCGCCGAAAACTAAAAAATAAAAAAAATATTAAAATTCTCTCTCTCTCTCTCTCTCTCTCTCTCTTAAAAAAAAAGACTGGGAAGTAACTCCTATAATGTCCATTTTCTGAAAATATATAAATACAATGTGGTCATGTTCTGCTTAATATCAAGAAGCAGTTAGGTACAAACTGGACAGAAATGTATAAACAGAAATTAAAATATACGTAATGTAAAATTATACCTATGTATCCATGTCTGGCATGTGTCAAGCTTATGTGAAGCTACATAGAAGAAATCATAAAATGAATTGGGATTGGGTTCTTGGAAACCCTAAAATAAGTTATGGTGTTGCCATAAATGTTTTCATGAGCTAATGTGGACCCAAAAACTGGGTAGTCCTGGGAAAAGAGAGTGAAGCTCTGAGTCATAAGATAAAGACAAGCTTGGCCACTGAAAAAGTAAAGGGTGGCCCTTGCCCTGTAACATCTCAATATTGTTCAACAGACCATTTAAATTTAAGTTACAAGTAACTTACATCTCTCCTCCTTTCACTACAGATCTCCTGTTTCATGAAATCTTCAGAATAGCACCTGGCTGAAACAGCTTTGTATAATCCTAAAACACATTTGATGCACTGGTTTACAGAAAGACCTTTTGGTTTTCCCATTTCACATTATGCTGTGCTTTGACATATTACCTACTTGACTGAAAGTCCTATGAAAAGTATTAAAAATTATGGATCAGAAGTTAAGAAATAGCCACAGAGAGACTCAATCCAGCCTCTTTAAATGTCTTTCTGTAAAAAGGGAATCATGTTCCATAACTTGACTTTTACTAAAGTAATTGACTTTAAACTGCATCTTAAAAATGGAACATTTGTAGCTGCTTGGGGATATTCTAATCACTTACCTGCATAGATAGAACACTGTGAATTAAGTCAAAACTGCTTTACTATAATATCATGTGAGTATTAAACTTCACTTTTAAAATTGTTATTCAAGATCAGAAATATATATGTTAGAAAATTTGCAATTGATCAGTTCTGCACATTTTTAAGAATTAATCAAAGTTTCTTACCAATCCTCAATGTTCTCACCTAGAAATATGACCTGCTTTTTAACTACTTAACGTTCTGCGAGTGATTTTTTTAAGTGATTTTGCTGTTATTAATAGTTTGGAGAAGTAGACATTAAAACAATATTTACATCTACTATGAAATTTTCAGAATTGAGGTATATATTATGCTCTATGTAATTGAGCAGTATTGAGAGAGTTCACCTCTCATGGCCTTGCTTTAGCCCTGGCTCTTCTGTCATTTGTAAGTGTTATAGCTAATAAAGTACAGTGGGATGAATCTGACTTTGCACCATGATTAATGGTATAAGCAATTACCATCTAAAATTCCTTACAAAATCCTTTGGTTCAGAAAAGCATGAGCATTTATATGATTGAGAATTATAATTTACAAAAATGTTCATATAAAGATTTAGAAAAATTCTGAAAACAAATAACAGTTACCAGAAAATTTAAATTTTATGTAAAAATGGTTTATGATGAATGCATACTACAGTAGAGTTATCATTAAGTTGTTATTCCATGGTTAAAATTATGATTATGTGTTTGTAATCAGAAGCAAAAAATGCACTAGATTTTAATTAAAATATCATTATTGAGCAATGTATGAGAATATCTGTTGTCTACTAGCACATATTGAGTCATTTTGCTTTTCTTTAATATAGTTGATTAATAACTTGCATTTGGAATTTTTCTTTTATTTTATAATATTAGCTGTCTCCTTTGAGAAATAAAATAATTAGAGCATCCAATGCTATTCCTGTTTTCAGACATTGCTCTATAAATTGAATAGGTATACCTAATGGAGAATTGCAAGATTTAAATGTTATTTATATTACACAGAAAATAAATTTGACTGAGTTAAGACATGCAGCTTATGTAGTTCTATAATTCTTTTAATCAATGTAATAATGCATAGAGTTATTGTGTATTAATGAAGACACAAAATTAATGCATATCCATATACAAAGTTCAACATACACTATATTCCAATAAATGAATTCTGAAATATGAAGAATTTTATTGCAAAAGCAGTGTGTTGTTCACATTAAATTTAGTGAACTCGGTGGTCTAGAGTACCACCAGCTTTATCTTTGAATTAGAAATATTTCTGGAGCTACTGCCCTATGTTCTACCATCTTCACAAAGACAAAGATCTAAAGTTGGCTTCACATTTGTCTTAGCCACTCCTACCTGGCATCTGCTACAATGATTTAGCCAAAACTCTTACAAATATAATTATTTCTGTGATACCAAAGTCAGGGTAAACTTGATATATATCATTTTACCTTACTTTACTAGATTTTGGGACAGCCTTCATTTAAGTATATTCTTTTCTTTCTCCCTCTCCCCATCTTCAATCTCTCCTTGTCTTTCTCTCTCTTTCTCATTTTTATTCATTTGTTCTAAGATATTTCTTTTTTCTTATTGTCAGTTGCTACATCTACACTGCTTTAATGCTTGTCTAATTTTGGAGTCCTTTGGGACTCAAGCTAGAGCCCTTTGGGTTCCTAGTTTCTCTATCAGTAATATTTGCAGAACTGCAGTTAAATTTCAGTGTGTGACACTTATTAAGTGTAAAACAGGTGTCTGTGAAGTATCCTTTTAAAGTAGGTACTCTTCTACTTTAATCTGGGCATTAGAGCATCACTATGGAAAAAGTAAAATGACTATTCCATTTCATCATCCCTAGCATATTTCTTAATGCCTGCTGACATTCCTTTGATATCTTCACAAATGTTTTAAATGTATCTTTTCCAAACTGGAATTCTTTGCTTCTTCGCATCTCATATACAACTTTTTGTCCTCTTCTTCCTTACAGACTCTGATTTACACTAGGTTTACCTTGTCATAAAGACTAAATTATCCATTCAATTTTAATAAAATAGTTTGATATTTTTTATCTTCATAGTAATTATATCATTTGTAATTATAAACACACATTTGCAAATACATACTCTTCAAATGAATAATAACATATATATGTATTTTGATACCAGGGATTGAACTCAAGGGCACGAAATCACTGAGCCACATCCCTAGCCCTTTTTTTGTATCTTATTTAGAGACAGGGTCTCCTTGAGTTGCTTAGGGCCTCACTTAGATGCTGAGGCTGGCTTTGCACTTGTGATCCTCCTGCCTTGGCCTCTAGAGTCCATGGAATTACAGGCATGTACCACACCTGTAATAAGCAGGTGGCATCTTATTTGACAGAATAATAGTCCTGCTTTTCAAAAGCCCTTTCACATTTGTACTGATGGATTTTCCTTTTTTATATTCTAGACTTATTCCAGGTTTAATGTTAACTGGGGAAACCTTATATGATAGAGTGCACTTTTCCTAATATGTATAATTTTTATATGAATATCAACAATTCTTACTTTTGCTTGGTTGATCTACTTAATCTGCATCATACTCCAACATGCACAGCACATTTATTTACCCTGATTATTGAAAGTACACAAAGCTGAATCTCCAATATTCAAATTTATTAGCTCAAAATATCTACAAATATCATAAAGAAATTCCTATAGATGCATGAGGGTTAATTATTCATGATTGCACCTCGGGAACATGCATGTGGTTTAAGAACTTATTATGGCTATCTGTTTAGTCATATGATATACTATAGTGCTGCTCATTTTGGATATGGCTTTAGCCACAGGATCATAAAAATTATTAAAAATTGGGGCTGGAGCTATAGCTCAGTGGTAGAGCAGTGTGAGGCACTGAGTTCAATTCTTAGCACTGAAAAATAAATAAATAAATAAATGTTTTTTAAAGATCCACATAATTTAAAGAATTAATAAAACTTTGTTTTCTATTACTAGTTAGAAATATATAAATTGAATTATTTCAAATTCTCTAAAGAATCTTAACTTGAAATTGTGATAGTTTTTGAAAACTGAATATAAGGTCCAAAATATCTTGTAGATATACAGACTTACATTTTTTTCATGGACCTGTGGAGAGACTTTGGTACCTATTGATGCTAAACTTCTCATCTTTCTACCCAATACACAGTGACTATACAGACCAATTTCATTTAATTCCCTGATGATGCTGATTCTCAAAGAGTCTCCCAACTGTAACATTGGTGTTCTCTCTCTTTCCCTACCTTTCCCTGTCTCTGGCCAAACTAAACAAATAAATAAAATGATGTGGTTAGGTAAAAATATCTCATTATCATTTCCTTTCAAGAAAAGTTTAAAACAATTGGTTCTAGACATATAGGTTCATATCCAATTCCACTGGTAATTCTACATGGTTAGAGGACCTGAAATATAATGAATTATATTGTAGTAGTATGAATTTAAAAATGGTATTTATATGATTCAGGCTAATTTTCCAGTGCCTGCAATTGGACAAGAAGCAATATCCAGATCACAGTAGCATATTTCTTTGTGAAACTTTCTCTTCAAAGAACTTTCTTCCACATTGCATGATCACTAATCAAAATAAATGCTCAAGTTTTGTTGTTGTTGTTGTCTGTTTTCTTTTATGGCTGTTCCCTGTGGAAAAAAAGCACCATTTTATCATCTACTTTCTTATATTTATTATATTGACTTGTTGGTTTCCTTAAGAGAGGGAGGACAGTAGTATTTACCTTTAGCGTTGAATTAGTTTAACACACTTTTCCACAGTTGCATTCATGTTGTTGCAAAGGACAGCATGTCATTCTTTTTCAGGTTGACTGTTATCCTATTGTGTAAATACGCTACATTTTCCTTATATATTCATATATATTCGGCAGCAGAGTTGATTCCATATTTTGTCTAGTGTGATAGTGCTGCAATAAATGTAAAGTTACAAGTATTTTTTTTATTTATTTCAACTCTTTTGGGCATATATCCAGGAGTAGTACTAGAAAGTAAATCTATTTTGATGTTTTTATTTTAGGAATCTCCATGTCATTTTATCCCTACCAGCAATGTATAAGAATTGCTTCTTCTCTGCATCCTCCCCAACATTTGCTAATTTTTTTTTATGATGGCCTTTATAACTAGGGTGAGATGATATCTCATTCTAGGTTTGATTTGCAGTTCTGTTATGATCAGTAAAATTTAGCATTTTTATTTATTTGTTGGATATTTGTATGTCTCTTCAGTGTGTGTTTTATTCCTTAGCCCAATTTTTAATTGAGTTGGTCTTATTTTAACTTTCATCATTTCATGTTTCTTGTACATTCTAAATGTCAAACCCTTGCTTGTTAGATAAACTATCTGCAAATATCTTCTCATTTGTGTGGGTTGTCTCTGAATCCTAAGGTTTTCTTTGCTATGCAGAAGCTTCTTTGATTGCTACAATTCCATTTGTCTGTTTTTACTTT
This sequence comes from Marmota marmota marmota, assembly GCF_001458135.2. NCBI lineage: Eukaryota > Metazoa > Chordata > Mammalia > Rodentia > Sciuridae > Marmota > Marmota marmota. The sequence continues at coordinate 8,950,914 of NW_025999961.1, forward strand.
TATTACTCACATTTCTGAGATCCTAAGAAATTGTTGCCTATAACAATGTCTCAAAGTATTTTCCCTATATTTCATACCAATTGCATAGTTTCAGATTTAGGTTGTAGGACTTTGATCCATTTTGAGTTGACTTTTGTGTAAAATGAGAGATAGGGATTTAAGAGCAACATAAAATTCAGCACATCTATACACAAACAGCAAACTTACTGAAAGAATTAAGCAAGTAACCCCATTTAAAATAGTTATGAAAATAATAAAACAAATATTTAAGAGTCATCTTAACCAAGGAAGTGAAAGATCTCTACAATGAAATCTATAAATCACAGTTGAGAGACATTATACAACACACACACACACACACAAAATAAAAATGGAAAGCTATTATATGTTGATGAATCAGAAGGATCAGTATAGTTAAAATGATCATACTACCCAAAGCAATCTAGAGCTTCAAAGTAACTCTCATAACAATTCTAAACAATTCTTCACAGCAGTAAAAAAAAAACAGTCTTAAAATTCATGTGGAATCACAGAAGACCCAGAATGGCCAAAGAAACATATATCAAAAAGACTAGAAAGAATAGTGGGTAACTGGGCTGGGTGGCACACACCTGTAATCCCAGCAGCACAGAGGCTGAGAAAAGAGTATCCCAAGTTCAAAGTCAGCCTCAGCAATGGTGAGGTGCTTAGCAACTCACTAAGACCCTGTCTTTAAATATAATACAAAGTAGGACTAAGGATGTGGTTCAGTGGTTGAGTACCCCTGAGTTCAATCCCTGGTACAAAAAAAAAAAAAAAAAAAAAAAGATGTAAGACAATTGTTGCAATACATTACATTGGTTCAAATGATGGAGCTAATAAACACTAACTTCTAAGGACCAGGATATGATTTTGGTGTACTTAAATTTCCTCATGTGTAAAATGATGAAAACAAGAGGATTTTATTGTTCTTGTACAAATTAAACTATTTTTCACATTCAAAGTTTATAGCCAGGTGCTGTGGTGAATGCCTGTAATCCCAGTGACTCAGGAGGCTGAGGCAGGAGAAGCACTAGTTCAAAGCCAGCCTCAGTAAAAGCAAGGCACTAAGCAAGTCAATGAGATCCTGTATCTAAACAAAATTCAAAATAGGGCTGGGGATATGGCTCAGTGGTCAAATGCCTCTGAACTTAATTCTCAGAACTCCCCCCACACACACAAAAAAAAAAGTGTATAAAATTTTGCCTAGCAGATGCTAAAAAATAATTGATATTGGCCCTTTTTACTTTGTACATTTATAATTTTCTATGATTTTTAATAAAAGTTCTCTGTGCCTGGCAAATGGGCTTAAGTAAGTATTAGGACAATTATATCCCAATAACAACACTTAGAAAATTAATTTTATTTTGTATTTGTTCATATAGAATGGTTATTATATTATATAGTTAAGGCCATTTTGTAGGTTATCATAAATGATGAATTGGAAGTTTATGTTGATCCTGAAATATAATTCTATATTGAAAATATTTTACATGCTATTATAAAATTTTCTCAAAAACTTAATTTTCTCATAAGGAAAATTTACATTTATTACATTTTAGGGTCTTTTCTTCATCCTAGTTTTTTTATATTTCTTCATGTTCATTTTTCTCATTATGTCAACTCAATATTTTCATGTTATTTTATTTGACCTTGAAAGTTAAAAAAGTTTCTTCAGTTTTTCATTGGCTATGATTTTTATCCTTTAATTTAGAAAGTGCATTGTGAAAAAGGGCAACATGTTTTCTGAAACATTAAATTGACTTTTGAAAGAGATTGATAGTATCCTTTATTTGGGTTTGTTGAGAGTTCATCAAAGACAGCACATCTGATGGGGAATTATCTCACTGCCAAGATCAGAGTCAACTCTCAGCTTCAATTGTTGCATTTCATCTTTCAATTTAAAGGGAGTTAAATATCATCTAAAAATACTCATGTGTTTGGAAAGGCTTCTGGACCACTAAGCTTTTTCACATATGCATGGCAGCTAGCCTGTTATCAGATGCCTTCACATTCTGCCCCTCTGTGCTGTCCAGCAGGAAGGAATGTTTACAAATATGTTGGCACCTGCTTTCTAGTTGCAGTGAGCAGGGAATTAACATCTGCATAGAGAAGATTGCAATCATGCATCGTATTAGGGTTTTTCACACACTTCTTTTATTTCTTCAAAAAAAAAATACTCCTTTGTGACATGTTCTGTGACAGAGTTACCAATTCTGTAGGCAGCAGACAACCTTGAAAAGTAATTAAAGAAAATATCTTCTCACCACTATACTTGCCTTGTTTATTATTTTTAAAATAATAAACCACTGAATTATTTTCTTAGCAACTACAAAATACCTAAATTTGACAAAGGCATTATTTTTGCAGACTGTAATATTAAGACACAAATTAAGATAGTATTTTAGGAACAAACATAGCATTAATGCTTATGTTCTATCATTACAATATATGGATTCCATGTGTGTTTTAGTAATTGTTAAATTGCTCTGTGAGGCTTTGGCTATCCATCTTATGTGTGCTTAGTTTTACATGTGTGAGTATGTGTGAAAATACCTTTATGTCAAGTTAATTCACTCTATATTATTCAGAAACTGTGTGTCTAGAAAAAGTATTTACCATGATGGTGAAAAATAAACACACACTACACAGAAAAGTGTTGATACTCATATTTTCATTTTTATGAAGGATCAAAAAATCAAAATCCATGATGACTGTAAGTGGGAATGTAAACTGGACACCTCTGAAATTTTTTTTTCTAGAAAGTACAACTATTTGTCCAACTTAACTTCATTGTTGATTTTGAATATTAAATGAAATGACTTATAAATATCTTTTTATATTAGTTAATTATGATTTGTTAATTATTAAGGGCCAGGCAATATGTTGTTTTCGTACATATTATCTCATGCAATTTTAACATCAAGCACAGAAGTCTCATAATTACTTCTTTTTTATGGTGGAATTAATTGAAGTTCAGAGAGGTTAAATATATTGCCCAAAGCCATAAACAAATTAAGAGATAAAGTCTGAATTCAATGACAGGAAACTTACTGAAATCCCAGCACCTATTAGAACTGTCATATTTCTTTAAGTCTTTTATTTTCAAGCAATAATAATAACCATAAAATGTACCTAATTTCCCACATAGATAAAAATGTTACAAATTCTTAATCTTCTTTTCTTTTCTCAGTGGAATCTTTTTAAGTCCCTTATAATCCTAGTGTGTGGATTTGTTGGGGATTTTTTAACTTGTTTGATTCATCGTATCTTTATTTTTTGCTAGTATAATTAAAATATAGTATACTATATATGAGGGTCAAAATCAATTCAGGTAGCAAAACCACTTATTTTCAGATTAATTTTACACAGAGTTTAATTGGCAGTTTATAATTATACAGACTAATAATTTAATAATAAACAACCCTATTAACATTTAAATAAAATAAATTTATATAACACATATTATCAATCTCTATGCCACAGGAAAAAAAATGGTCCCTAGACTATTAAAATTAGTTTCTGGTATATTTAATCTTTCTCTGTTCTTATTGTGAAAAGACACTTGAAGAAAACATAATTTTAAACAACATTTTGATTCTCAGAGTTAATTTTACATTATTGTCTCCGGATGTATATTCTTAATAAAATCATGTGTGAAATTATTCAGACCCAGTTATTTTTTACCCCATAATCTGACAATCCATTAAACTTGCTGCATAAATTTGATGTTATTTTTCCTTATTTAATTTTTATACACTGAATACTTATGTCTTCTTTCTCATGGAAAGACACAATCCAAGATTTACCAGCAAAGACAATCGATTAAAAAATATTAGTTATATTAATCTTCTTGAGTGCCAAAACAAAATTTTAAACAATTGTTTTCCCCAACACATATAAATTTTCAGAGATGGGCTTAGGGAAGTTTTTTGACCACATTTTGAGGACTGCTTCAGTGAATGTAAAGTTAGTGCAGAGATCTTGGTTAGAACATTGATTGAGGCAGAAATTATTGACCTTCATTAAGACCACTGATATAGAACTGGGGTTGTAGCTCAGCTGTAGAGTGTTCACCTAGCAAATGCAAGGCCCTGGGTTTGATCCTCAGAACCACATAAAAATAAATAAAATAAAGGTATCGTATCCTACTAAAAATAAAAAAATAAAATATTAAAATATTTTTAAAAACTGATATATTAAAATAGTTTGGCTGGAAAGAGGTATTTTTATTTGTTTAATTTGGTGACTATGCTATATTGCAAGCCATCACAAATTTCAAAATCCATTCATCATAGGTAACTCAAAATCAATTTATTTTCCAATTTTAATCTTTATATTCTGGAACGATACTGATCACATTGATTTCCAAGAGAAAAGAGTTTGAAATGGCATTTGAATTCTGAGAAAGGCAATGATGGTTTGGGCTTTTGAAAGTGTCAGTTCTAAGATTTTGGCCTTTTCTACTATACAGAATGGCATCAAGGTTCACCAAACATTCCATAATATATACACACAGCTATAAACACACAAAATCCTCCAGAAGTATTAAAAAAAATATTGACCCTTTTAACTCAGAATCACTGATCAAAGAGCAGGTTCCCATTTTGCAAATGTTTGAATTTCTTTTTGACTTTACAATGGTGCAAAAGTAAGTACAATTTTAGTAGAAACAACACTTGGAATTTTGAACTTTGAACTTTTCCAAGTTTCTGTGTGTGTGTTGTATGCTATAAGACACTAGGCCTTGAAGATTTAGAGGGAAATAATATGTATTCTCTCCAAGGTTGCTTACATTTTAGTATAAGAGAAAAATGTAAACAAATAAATGAGTTCCATAATAAAAGTGTGGCAAGTTGGACTCTTAACTAAGCAAGGAGGTTGACTCTGACCTTTATGGGGAAAATGACCCCAAAATAAATAAATAAATAAATAAATCCTAATGTCAACAGGAATGGGACTTACAGAATAAAAAACATAATTTAAAGTTATATGAATAACAAATCTGCATGTCCAACTGTGCCTGACACAAACTTATACAACCGCAAATAGATGAAGATGGCCAGATCACTGAAAAGGATAGGTAAAAAGGGGCAGTAGGGAAGGTTGCAATGAGCCCAGACTCAGTACTAAATATTGACTAAAGCCATCAACACGGGAGTCGCAATACCACATTTTTGTACTGTGAAAATAAATAAGCATATTATTTTTTTCAGAGAAGTGTTGAGAAATAAGGAGATTCTGTAGTGCTGTAACTTGGAGGATTTTGTAATATCATAAGTGTCAGAAAATCCAGACATTAATTAATTAATCACATCATTTACTGATGTAATTACCTCTATAACAATAAGCAGAGGACAGTGTCAAATAGTAACTTGAGAGATGCAATAAGCAGGTCATGATGAGATAGAAAGGTTGAGGATCAATCAAGGACAAGACAAGTCTTCTAGAATTGCCTTTCTTTAAAGTCTCAAACAGGTTTCAGCTGGTGCCCATGGTTGGATGTTTGAGTTGTTGTGTATTTTATGTTAGTAGTCAGGGGATGGTTGTCTGCTGGCAAAAATTCAGCATAGTACATGCTGAGTAGTGTGATGTAAAAAAACATGCTGTATGTAAAGGAAGATGTGTGGTTGGCAGGATATATGCCTGCCAATACTATGTCGACATGGAACTTAAAAGTGAGGTATAAATAAGATTTGGGGAAATTATAATATTGAAGTAGAAGAGATTCTCTAAGGAGCAAATGCTGTATCACATGAGAACAACTGAATATAATCCACAGTGTAGCACACTTTCAGAAAGAGAGGAAGAAGGGCATTGTGGTACATGCCTGTAATCTCAGAGACTCAGAAGGCTCAGGTAGGAGGACCACAAGTTGCAGGTAGGCCTCAACAATTTAGTGAGACCTTGAACAATTTTGTGAGATCTTGTCTCAAAATCAGAAACAAAATGGGCTGGGGATGAGGCTCAGTGGTAAAATACCCCTGTGTTCAATCCCCAGTAAAAAAGAAAGTTGGAGGGGAGAGGAAGACAGAGAGAGAGCTAATCTAACATCCATTCCCAGATCACATTTCCCTTGCCAACAACCTCACTCTTGAGATTGGAGAAGCCAAATACTAGCTTCCATCTGTCTGCATTGCTCCTAGAAATGAGACCTGAAACAGTGCTCACAAAAGAAATCAACAGCAGAGCCTTCCTGGGAAGCTTCAAGAAAAACTTCTAATTTTCTGGCCCAAAGGAGTGATTTGCTGCTGCTTCATTTCCTCCTTCCTTCCATTATTGACTATAATTAAGATGACTGAAATTGCCTTGCAGATCTTATAAAAATGGCCACTGAAATCTTAAGTAATGTTGCCCTTGCTTCTGAGAATCCCTGATCAAAGAGTAGGAGCCTCCTAAGACATATTTTGATAACTTGAGATAATATCGAAGTTTCTCAATTTGAAATTATTTGAATTTCATTTTTTAATTTGCAACTGTGCAAATGCAGTACCTGTTCAGTAGACACCACACTTAGAATTTTGGATTTTCATATCTTCCTAGACTATGGATATTCAGTGCAATCCTTTCTTGAGGTGCTGATAAGGGACTGTGAGTGGCAGCCACAGATTTAGGAAGGAAAACACCTCTGCAGGATATAGTATTGCTAGGGAATGTGGGATACTGGTAGCAAGCAAATTATGTGAGTTCTTCAACACTACGTTATAAAATAGATAATTTTGTCCAGCTCTAGGCTAACTTAAATGTTCTATGCATGTTTAAGGTAGGCTAAGTTAAATGATGATGTTAATCAATGAGGCAAGCAATATTAAAGACATTTTCAATTTAAGGTATTTTTCGTTGAAATTACCAGGACGTAACTCCATCATGATTTGAAAAATATCTGTGATACTTCTATTTAAGCTGATAAAAATGAAGCTCTGAACTTCTTGAAGATGAATTCATGTTCTCTGTCACCAAGAGCAAGTAATAGGTAAGACAAAGAAAGAATGCTCTAAGAAATGCAGAGTTAAAATGTCAGTATCCAGCCAGGCGTGGTAGTGCACCTCTGTAATCCCAGTAGCATGTAATGCTGACCTGGGAGGATTGCAAGTTCAAAGCCAGTCTCAGCCTTGGGGAGGAGGCACTAAGAGACTCAGTGAGACCATGTCTCTAAATAAAATACAAAAAAGGGCTGAGGATGTGGCTCAGTGGTTGAGGGCCCCTGAGTTCAATCCCCAAAACCCCCAAAAAGAAAAAAAAATGTTAGTATCCCCTGTTGTTTTACAAGTAGTTAAGAATAAGCAGATTCAAAATAGTAATAAAGATCAAGACCAAACATAATTTAACTTACAAAAATTTTGATTTATATCTTCTAATTAGAATATTTCTACAAATAGATACATGTTCATGATAGAAATGTCCTATTGTTAAATAATTCTTCCAAATTCTCCCCAATATTACTTAACAGTTAATATTAAGCCCACCTTAAATAAATTTATTTTGATTAAATCAAGACATTTGATGATCAGAATATTTGTAATATTAAAAGATGTTTTCTCTCTTTTGCTTACAAACTGGAAATGCCTTTTTTTAAATCAAAAGTAACGAGTGATCAATAGAAAAAAATCAGATAATATAGAAAAACATAAATAAAATATTAAAAAAGATATGTTATTAATGGGAATGATTTGTCTACAAAGAGAGGATTTTAAACTTTTTACTGTCACAAATGAAACATTGCTTACTATCTTATTTGTAGAACCATCATACCAACAAAATAGTCCTTTGAATTTCATGGTGATCACTAGATAAATAGCATGTGGAAAATAAAAATATAAGCTAAAATATAGTAATTAAATTCATTTCAAATTCATATTTTTCTTTGGAGAGTACTTAGGTTAATAAAAAAACAACAACAAGCATAGGCAGACATTTAGGACTGATCAATTAAGAAGGGTATTTAACTAAATAAATTAATTAATCAGTTCAAGTAGAACATCTGGTCACCTTTACTTGGAAACCATTATGTAAAGTTCATGCTGTCCCATTTTTAATGCATTTACTTAAGCTGCAAATCCATTTGTTGTCAACAAAGTTCTTTCTTCCCAGATGTGCTGCTGCGGAGGTGTTGTCTTTTCTGTGTCTACTGCTGTGCTTATAGATAACGTGCTGACACAGGAAGCTTTTCAGGATTTAAGCAATCCTCGATGGAAGCACCTGGGCTTTCTCATGAGAAATGGATTTCTTATAGTGATTTAGGAAAGTCTGCATTATTGTCACAAAGACCTCAGGGGCATTAAACAATTCAGGCAAAAAGCAGCAGAAGGGATGCCAAAAGCAAAAGCAGCTCTTTTACTAACAGCTGCCTCGCTTCTTCTGGACATTTGTCAGTACCTTGCAGTTAAGCCAGCTTGCAGGACTAGAGACCATTCTGTTTCCGAGAGCCCCAAATGACTAAGTTGCTGGTTTAAAACAGAGCATCTCATGTGGCTTTTTATCTTTTTCTGGAGTTTAAAAGCCACTTAAAATAATCTAAATAGTTAAATTGCAAAGATCAAAACACTAATCTCCAACAGCAAAGTGATTTGCTCTAATTCCAAGCTATTGAAGGATTACACAGGAAAAAATAAATAAATAAAAATAAAAGAAAGAAAGAATACAATTCAAAACAAATGAATAGAATTGCTTTGCCACTATTTGGATATGAACTCAAAACACCAATATTCTATATGCTTTAGTTGAAAGCCCTTTTGTTGTTTAAGTTTTTGTTGTTGTTGTTTACACATCTTCCACCAGTACATAGCTGTTTTATAAGTGATCCCTGAGAGTCCCTGCATAGCTGTGTCTGCCTAAAGAAGGACTCAGAAAACTGAAAAAGATTCTTCTGCTATAATGCTTATGAGGAAGTTTTTTAGGTTATCCAGGAGACACTGGGTAGTAGCTTTGAATAAAGTCTAAAAGAAGTTTAAAAGTTTAACTAACATACTTTGCACACTTTCTCTTGAATATTGCCATAGTGAAGACAAAGTGAGAGAGATGATCAAAGACAATATTTAATCAGTATTTAGTCTGCTTCTCTAACAGAGTTAATTTTCTATAATATTATAGAATTACGTGTAGTCTCTTATGTATATTCACATACAAGCATGCACATACAATACACATATACAGTGTAGTTATTATATATTGCATGTCATGTTTTATTGTATGTTTATACATAATATACATACATATATATTATACCTATGTAAATTCATATATAATACTATTGATAACAGAGAGTTCTAGGAAACTCTTTGTTGAGCTTCTTGGAAAGAAAATAGTTAAGGATGGTTTGTGCAGTCATGAAAATGCAGAAAATTTACATATCCACAATGATTACTATTATAAATACAATGATAGGTATTATGTAAACTAAAAGTTAGAAAGCAGGGCTTCTAACAAAAATAAACATCTACAACTAAACTAAACAGCACCAACAGCAAAAAAAAAATAATAATACTAAGAGCAGCTATAAAAAAAAAATCAGTGACCCACTTATGCTGCTGTCTAAAGGGGCTACATTTTCATCACAATGAATTTGGCTGCTGCAGTAGAACAGGAACTAAACTCACTCTACTCAAAGATAAGAAACTGGGTCCAGCCTTACAAGTTTCAGTTAATAGAAAGAACCAGAGGACAGAGGGACAGATGGAGGAAAGGAAACAGAGAGAGAGGGAGAAAGGGAGAATATGAAAAAGCAAAGAAATCTTTAAAAAAAAAGTCTATAAATAAAAGACAAATCTAAGAAAGAGAACTAGTAAATTATATAATTAAAATGCCCACTCACGACAGTAAAATGTACAATGTTATTGAACAACATGTAAAAGATACCATGTGAGAAAATTGAACATATTAACATATTCACACAAATGTGAGGTATTTATCCTTAAAATTTATAGACAGAAACTATGATATAAAAATATATACAGATATTATAAGTCACTAATTGGTAAATTCATTTTTTGAAAATTACAAGTATTGGACAAAAAAAAGTACATAAGCCAGGGTGTTATGAAAAATCCTGAGTATTTCATCACAAATAAAGCACAAGTCCACAACCACCTATTATGTGAGTAGTAGCAGGAGAACTATTAGTCTTCTTCAGCATGGAAACAAAGTTGAAAACCAGCAAAACATTTTTTCTAGAGCACATAGGAGAATTCATGCCTCAAATGAAATCCATGAGCTAAAGTTTAACTTGATGACTACTTCCTGTCTGCAAGAGGCCCACAGATGATTTTGTATCTATGGAGACACAGCAGGGAAAGAAAAAACATAGGTAAGAAAAAAGCAAGAGATTTTTAATGACTCTTAAAGGAAAAGTGAGGGTTGGACTAAGAGTATTGCTGAGTTGCAGCTGTAGAACAGATTTCACCAGTTGCCCTGTTCATAGAAAGATGGGAAGCACAGCAGGACACCTAAGAGAAACCCCCTGTGAACTTCTGTTTGCAGAAATACTAAGGAAGGAAAGGTAAAAAACTAAGATAAAGACTGCACATTTCAGACTACCTGAGGCAGGCACCCACTGTAGTTGGGAAACAGCAGGAGAGTAGGTAGAGACTTGTTCAAAGCCAGTTTTGGTGCCTACTAATGATGGAGGAAAGTCTCAGAATCCACAGTGACTATTAAGCACTGAGACCTGCAACTGCATGAGAGACAGGAAACTCAGGAAGAAGAGAGGTCTCTCCTGGGAGGCTGTTGCCCAGAGCTAGCTAAAGGCTGAAGGCAGGGGAGGCTAATTGAAATATGATTTCCTACGAAGTAGAGCTTCTTGTTGTGAACTCCTTAAAAAAGCATTCAGCTTGACAGAAAAGAAGGACCATAATTCTCTGTAAGCCAATATAACTCAGTTTAACTTCAAACTTTCATCAAAAATGTCTAGAATTAAATTAAATAAAAAATTAAAAATATAAAAGGAATAAGACTACAATCATATCTGGAATGAAAGCAGTCAATAGAACAGAAGAGAGAGATAATATGGATTTCAGAATTATGACATATGAACCTAAACTACCTAAGGTAAGTACATTCAGGAAACTAGTGGATAGAGGGAAACAACATTCAAGGCACATGGAAAAAATAGAATTAAATTAAAAGAAATAAAAGAGATAAATGAAAATTTTGGTATTGTTATATAACTAATAATTCATAATTGGTTGCTCTTCATGAAAGAAAAAATTGAATGAAACTGCAAATGCAAATATAACTTGATAACAAAAAAGGAAAAATAGAATTAAAAAAAGAAGAGAGAGAATCTGATATCTGTGGGACAATATCATACAGCCAAACTCATATATCATTATTGTCACCCCCCAAATATAAGATAATTAGTTGATATTAAAAGTATTTGAAGCCAGGTGCAGTGGCGCTCACCTGTAATCCCAGTAGCTCAGCAGTCTGAGGCAGGAGGATAACAAGTTCGAAGCCAGCCTCAGCAAAATAAAAGCGCTAAGTAACTCAGTAAGACCCAGTCTCTAAATAAAATACAAAACATGGCTGAGGATGTGGCTCAGCGGTCCAATGCCCCTGAGTTCAATTTCCAATCCCCCCCCCCAAAAAAATTGAAAGATGATATTTTTAATTGTTTTTATTTGTTTAATAAGATTCATGGAGTTCAGCACACATAAAACAGAATATGTACAGAGAAAAGGATACCTAGGCACATTATATTCAAATGGCACAAAAATAGATTATTTTAAAAGTTATCAGATGGGAGAAAGGAAGCATTCTAAGAATGAAAGAATAGCAACTGATTACTCCAATTAAATAATAAAGGTCTGTTAACAACATGTTATATGAAAAAAAAAAAAAAAAAAGCTGTACCAATTTGCAGTCCCACCAGCAATGTATGAGTGTGCCTTTCCCCCCACATCTTTGCCAATACTTATTGTTGTTTGTATTCTTGAAGACTAACATTCTGACTGGTGTGAGATCAAATCTTAGAATAGTTTTGATTTGTATTTCTCTAATTATTGGAAAGCAGTATTGAGATTCCTTAGAAAACATGAAAGGGAACCACCATTTGACCCACATATCCCACTCCTTGGTCAATAACCAAAGGACATAAAATCAGCATACTATAGTGATACAGCCAATCAATGTTTATAGCAGCCCAATTCAAAATACCTAACCTGTGGAACCAACCTAAATGCCCTTCAATAGATGAATGGATAAAGAAACTGTGGTGTATATATACACAATGAGATGTTAGTCAACATTAAAAGAGAATAAAATTATGGCATTTGCATGTAAATGGATGGAGTTGGAGAACATTGTGCTGAAAAACCAGCCTCTACCTCAGAGCAAAGCCTGTCCAAGGAAGGGACATGACCTTTGTCCTTGGAAAGACCCACAGAGCACTCCTAGGCACATTCCCACCCTGCTAAGTTGTTTATCTACAAATAACAGGAGAAATCTGCTGTGCCAGGTGTTCCTGACTCAGTGAGGCTAGGTGGGGATCCATAGCAACCCCCTAGAAGCCACCAATCAGCATGAGACAGGGAAATACCTGGGATGCCAGATGACCCTCCCAGTAGTTTATGGTGGTTGATAACGTGTTGAGAAACCATGTAGTTCAGCACGTACACCCCTCTTGGCTTAAACCAATCAGTTCAAATGAATACCCCTTTTGTACTGACAAATCACCCCTACCCAATTTGTTCCCACCAGTGAATGTGCTAATCATGTTTTAGAGTTGTTATTTGATTTTCCTGCGGTGTGTGTGATGATTTGCTAAGAGATGCTATGATGCATGTGAAGTCCCTGCCTTCTCCAAAGAATGTATAAAACTGCTGCAAACCCTAGGCTCGGGGCCTCTCAGTGTCACCAGTTGCTGTGTGTGCGCGCGTGCGCGGAGGGCCGAGCTAGCTCGCAATAAACACCTCTTTGCTGCTTACATTGATCTTGGGTCTCTGGTGGTCTTTTGGGGGTCCTAAATTCGAGCATAAACGTGCTAAGCAAGTAAGCTAATCCCCAAACCCAAAGGCTGGATGTTCTCTCTGATAAGTAAATGCTGATCCATAATGGCAGGGAGGGGCATGGGAAAAATGGAGGAACTTTGGGCAGAGGGGAGTGATCATGGGGGCAGGAAAAATGGTGGAATGAGATGGCCATCATTACCCTAGGTACATATATGACTGCCCATAAGTCGCGATGCTATATTGTGTAAACCTATTGAAATGAAACTTTGTGCTGCAATTGTGTACAATGAATCAAAATGCATTCTACTGTCATATATACACAATTAAAATAAATAAAAAAGTATTAAAAATAAAATTTAGAAAAAGCTGTCAACCTAGAATTTTAGTGAAAATATTCTTCATAAGTGAAGTCAAATAAATATTTTGGGAGGCAATTAAAAAACTGAAAGAATTTTCTTAAACAGATATACACTTGGATATTTTTAATTTTTAAAAAAAAAATTAGTTATAGATACAATAACTTTATTTTATTTGTTTATTTTTTTGTGGTGCTGAGAATTGAACCCAGTGCCTTGTATGTTCTAGGCAAGCGTTCTACCACTGAGCCACAATCACAGCCCTACACTGGATTTTTTTTTTAATATATCTTTCCTCTTTTTTAATGAAGGAGAATTGACTGTTAGAAACACTCTTCTCTAAAAATAAAAAGAAATACTGATCATGATTTAGATTTAAAATAAAATATGTTTTTAAAATACATTTTTTTGGATGGGTACCAGGGATTGTGTTATGCTCGAATTCGAGATCCCCAAAAGACCACCTGAGACCAAGATAGATGTAAGAAGCAAAGAGGTGTTTATTGCGAGCTAGCTCGGTCCTCCGCATGCACACAGCAACTGGTGACAGGGTTTGCAGCAGTTTTATTCATTCTTTGGAGAAGGCAGGGACTCCCACATACATCATAGCATCTTTTAGTAAATCATCACACATTGCAGGAAAATCAAACAACAACTCTAAAACATGATTAGCGTATCAAGTGGCAGGAAAGAATCTTGAAAAAATTATTGGTTAGTTCAAGGGGTTGATGCACTTATTTTGATTGGTTTAAATCGTGAGGATGTTGAAAGGGGGGGTACGTGCCAAGCTGCAGGGCTTCTAGTTTAGATATTGGTCACCATACCTAGGTGGGGGCCATCTGGAATTTCAGATATTTCAATATCTTGGCCTATCTTAGGTGATCACCATCTGCAGCTTTTCAGAGAACTGTTTCCACAGAGCTTTGCTGTGGTGTTTTCCTGACTTTAGGACTGCAGTAGGTCAGAGGTTAAGTTTCAGAGCAAAATGAGGTCCCAAGTAGAATGAGATTGCTTGGGTCTTTCAATTGAACTTAGGGGCACTCAACCACTGAGCCACATCCCCAGCCCTATTTTGAATTTTATTTAGAAACAGGGTCTCACTGAGTTGCTTTGAGAAACTGATGTGACTCCATTTTTGAAAAAAGCTTCTATCTCAAAGCCTGTCCAAGGAGGAGGGCGTGACCCTTGTCCTTGGAAAAACCCACAGAGCACTCCTAAACACATACCTACCCTGCTGAGTTTGTCTGCAAATAACAGGAGAGATCTATGGTGCCAGGTGTCCCTGACTCAGTTAGGCTAGGTAAAGACCTATTGCAACCTCCTAGCAACCACCAATCAGCATAAGACAGGGAAAATATCTGGGATGCCAGATGACCCCCCAGTAGTTTATGGTGGTTGATAACACGTTGGGAAACAATGTAGTTTACACCCCTCGTGACCTAAACCAATCAGTTCAAAGGAATCCCCCTCTTCTACTATCCATTCACCCCTACCGAACTTATTCCTGCCAGTGAATGTGCTAATCAATGTTGAGAGTTGTTGTTTGATTTTCCCATGGTATGGAATGATTTACTGTATGATGTTGTGAAGCATAGAGTATTCCCCCCAAATCTATAAAATCTCACTGAACAAAGGACTGGGACTCATTCCTTGAGACCGCTATTTCCCGAATGGTTGTGAGTCCAGGCTGGAGCCTGCAATAAAAACTCTTGTGTGATTGCATCAGATTCGGCTCCTGGAGGTCTATTGGGGTCCCTCGAATCTGACATTACAGCTTAGCACCTTGCTTTTGCTAAGGCTGACTTTGAACTAGCAATCTTCCTGCCTTAGCCTCAGGAGTCACTGGGATTAGAAAATAAAATTTAATAAAATGTGAGCTTTAGATTACATATATTACATATGTAGAAATGGAATAAACTATTTTTGTTATTAACAATATGTACTTTTTTTTTTAACCTTCTTGGTTCTATCTGAAGATAACACCTGAAACATAAAGGTGAATGTTTTCATACTGACCACATAGGAATTTATTCAGGAATTTTTCTCTGAGTGCTTTAAAATTTCCAGTGCAATAAATAATATCATGAGCTGGAATTGCAAATGAAACAATGTGTTGGAGATTTGAGAAGAGAAAAAAAAACTCATAAAATAGTCATCTACAACTGAAGAATGTCTTTTATGTTTTCTACATGGTAGGAGCCCACCATGCATTCACATGATCAGAATTTTATGTGAAAGCAGTGAGCAAAGTAGTTTGTTTTTCTTCATTTTTTTTCCAGTTGACAAAGATGGGAATGATTGTATTTAACTAGATTATGAAACTGCACAGCAAGTAAAACAGGAATTGAATGTAAATGCAAGAGTGACATGATTAAAGGCTAATTTGGGCTGAGTAAAAAGGAGTAATTTAGATGGAGTAAGGAACTGAGTGGGTTGGGGGTTGGGGAAAGTTTTTAAACCAATAGATATTTCTCATGAAAATAAAGGATAAGGTTAGTTTTGATTTTTAGAGAAAGAAGGAAATTCACAGGGTATAGATTGTAGTGCCATATATTAATGAAATAGCTCTAATACTGATAAATCCATTAACGTAATATGCATTTAGATTTGTCACCAAAAGAATAGTTGTCTATGAATTGCCACTTTAATAGTCTAAATTATGGGCTTCTCAAGTTAGGAGAAATTGGGGAAGGTTGAACACTCTTACCTAATTAGGATTACTACTTCAGAGCAATTTAGGGTACAATGAAAGCAGATGGAGACTCCATAGTGCTTTCAGGCTTTTCATAGATAAATAACTCATTATCAGAAAATATGTGCCAATAATGTCAGAGGATCATCAAGGAACATATTCACCCTCCAAGAGCAATAAGTAAGGGGGAGTGTAAATTTTCATGAATTCTTAATTTCACAGAAAATGCTTTGTGTGGGACCTTAAACACAGGAGAAATATTACACTTTATCACATTAATATCATAAGATATTTAATCTTGAACCCAATAATGCAATTCAGAATTGTGATGAGCTGCAAAACAACAAATTTTACTGTAATATTATAGAGTTTATGGCACTTACTTAGAAATAAATATGTTAAAGTTACTAGTCAAAAAGGCAACATAAACCAAAATAAAATGTGGCAGGAAATAAAGAGTCATTGAATAGGAAAACAGAGCAGAGGGGAAAAAGCAAGAGAGAGAAAGGTGCCGGGGGATGGCAAACAAGTAAGCTGAAAGTAAAATTTCAGGAGGAAAAACCAACAGTGTAGAAAAACATCTTCAAAATTCTAATTTATCAAGATAAGAAAATAAGGGAAGAAATGATAAATCAATAAAATTTGAAATAAGAAAATTATGTAGCTGTATATAGATACAAAGTGCAAAAGATACAGAGTAAAACTGAAATAGTCATTAGACAACACGTAATAAATATGTGCCCAAATTGGGAAAACCTAAGAAATATTTGCATCTTTAAAATAATTAAAATTTGGATTCTTATTTCAAGAAAAACTATAAAAAATTTAAAAAAAATCAGTTTCCATAAAAAAGAAATGGAAATTTAGAATCGTGAATATAAAATGAAAGAACTGAGTCCTTTCAACTTATTAAAACTAGCTTTAAAACTTTTATATTCTAAACTTATATTGGATTTTCAAATGAAGTTGAATAGGAAATAATTCCTCTACTGTATTTTAGACTATAACTGTATGTATGCAAAGACACACATTTACAGATACTATTTTAAAACATTAAATGGAAGAATGCACGTTCAATTAGTTTCCCCATCAAATACCAACTTGAGGCTTAATTCAAATTGAACACTTTCTAAAACAAATAACAAAGATTAAATGATTAATCTTGGACTTTATAAAACTTTTTTTCTAGCAGAAGAGAGAGTGTATAAATGTAAATGTAATGAAAGATAGCTAGATGTAATTATATAATTTAAGTATTAAAATTTGTAAAATTAGTTCAGAGATAGGAGAGGGGAAGAGTATGAGTGAACACAGGGGCAGTTGAAAATACCCTAAATAAGTTAAGCAAACACTAGTGCTGAATTTTCAGCTTATGTAGAGACTCAAACTAATATTCCAATAAGGCACCATTTCATATGATAGACCAATCTGCATGGTGTTAGTTGAAAGTAATTTCAATTTTCAGAAAGGCCTTCCTGTGAATATTTGCTCACTTGTCATACAGGCACATGTTTATGATGCTTTTAGCCAGTGGATTAGTGAAGTGCATATGTCAGAAAGATTCAGCTTCCTAATTAGTGTTCTTAATGAGTTTCTGCTATGTCACTCCCTAGCAGTCTATTTACCATGTTCCATACTGTGGTTTGGAAGCTGAAACTCTAGTGAGCTGCAATTAACTCAAAGTATTTCTACCTAAATCAGCCCAGTCATGGTATTTAATCAATTCAATCAATAGGAGAGATAGTAGTAATGAGGTAAGTTAGAAGAGCCAAACAAAATGGTATAAATATAAAATATATCAGAATATTAAAATGATAAAATATAGGTAAAAGTGTGTTCAAGTAAAACTGAACAAAGACTTCCAGAATACCTGTTATCCTATTTCAGTAAATGAAGTATAATGAACTTAGTCTTGAATTCAAAGTATATTGGCTTCACAAACTACATACCATGTGATAGATTATTTCACTTGCAAATCTGTGGTTTTGGTGAATACCTTGTATCTTATAAGCAGTAACTGTATAGAAAAAGCCTTGATTTATTAATGTATTGATGCTGTGTTGTTATACTTTTACAGTAAATCCTATTTTAGTTTGGCAAAGATAATAGCAACATGAATATAGATGTATCAGTAAATGACTGCATATTCATGTTGCATCCATCTACCTGAGAGAGTCTTTAGATCAGAGCAATACAAAACTAAGCAAATCTTAACTGTGCCATATATTATCAAGTTTTTGCTATATTCCAAAATAACTTAAAAGAGAGGATTTAAAGTCAGATTTCAGACTTGGTATGTCTAAGTTTGGTGTAAAACTGAGAAAAGAGGCGAACTCTATCTAAGGTGAGCAATTTCTTTTAACTTTCCTGAGTATTTTTATGGGTGATATGACAGAAATTTAACTTTACAAAAACAGTAAAAAAAAAAAAAAACTATGTTTCCATTCCACATCATACATTCTCAACCTAGAAGTAGATTCTCAGATAGAAATGACATTTTCTTTATGCTTTGTATTTGATGGTAACACAGCTCTCTCCAACAAAGTGTGAGCAGAAATAATAAGGATCATTCCCAGTAAAGTGAACCGGAAGCTACTGTTTCCTTGTTCTCTTTTCCTTTTGAGTTCAGAGGCAGATAATTCTCAGGATCTAGGGGTTTGTAAAACCAGAAACTGGAAGTTAGTTGGTTTCTGAATCAACCTATAGAAGAAATGGTCCAACGTAAGAAAAGAAAAACCCAACTTTGTCAGGTAAATTAGTTTTATTGGATTAGGCCATTGAATTTTGTGATGTTTATTTGTTTACTTATTTAGTTTGCTCGGTGAACAACACTTAATTACAGAAAAAAATTCAAAATTGTTTTACACACCCATTTTTTAAAAATTTTTAGTATTCTCAGGGATCATTTGAATGAATATGAGATATAATTACCAATTTCTCTTCTAATAAGGATTTATGAAATTAATTTCAACATATTTATATGCATATCAATTATGCATATCTAAACTAACAAATAAAAGTCAAAGTTGGATATTATTATCTAGAAAAAGACCTGGAAAAACAGTCCCTCCACACTCACTGTTTTTTTTTCAGCCTACAAACATATTGTGTAATGAAAAGGTAAATAGGAAAACATGTTTTGTTTCTCTAGAGATTATTTCACCTCCTCTTTCCTTTTTGTTTTATTCTGTGTTTCACTGTGGGGGATCTGGGAGCCTATTATTAAAACTAACTTTAATCCCAAGGGGAAGAAATCAATCTGGTGATGCAGATGGGAACTTCGTGATGAGACTAGGCTAGGAGTAAGAAAGAGTTCTATGAAATTATATTACAGAAATAATATGCAGAACTTTGGTTTTCCTATAGAAATACACAGTTATATAAAATTAACTTTAAATCCCTTTTGCTTCTTATTACCCAGTACTGGTTAGAGGCAATGCCAAAATATGAATAGGAGAAAAATCCAATTAATCACTTGACTCTTTTCAATAAAATAACATTTTATTTATTCACTAATTACATCAATATTTAAATAAAATTCCCATATGTAACTGTCCAAAGTTCAGCTATATCACTGATACTGCCAGTTATCAGTGATGAGTTCTGCTTCCTCCTATGTTCAAATTTGAACATTAGAGAAGCATGTCAAGGCAAGCATATAAAGTAGGGTTTATTTAAAAAAAGATAACATAGACTTCTCCCAGGAGTGAGAAGAGGGCCAGAAGCAAGGTATTCTGCTCTTTTTATATGTCCTAGGCTTCCTTTGTTCTCCTGCCCTCTTCCCCTTATGTTTCTCCTTCTCTCTGTCTGTGACTAGGCATTTGATGAGGCTTAGAAAATGTTCAGTGGGATGGCCAAAAGGTGGGAAACAGGTGGGCTGAGGGAGAAGGGCAGGATGGAGCAGCCAAGGACACATTAATTAACAACCTTATAGCTTCCTGTAGGGAAGTGCAATTCCTGAGACAGGTTACCTTAACAACTGTTTAAAGCAGAGGGAGGTTCTTGATAAGGGTGGAGAAAAGGCTCCTAAGGAATTAAAATCTTAGTCCCTCAGGGAACAGTCTCCTATTTGCTGGACTTATTCAAAATTGGCTTCCTTGATCTCAAATGACTGCCTATCTAAT
>NW_025999961.1:8971230-8980426 GCF_001458135.2 Marmota marmota marmota
TCTCTCTCTCTCTCTCTCTCTCTCTCTCTCTCTCTCTCTCTCTCTCTCTCTCATTAATGCATGGATATCTGCAAAACCCAGGCTTCAAGGATTAAAACCATGTTTAAGCATAAAAATAGACTGAGTTTCCCCAAACAAATCTCACATTGCTGATGGAAGAAGAAAAATGCCAAGCAGGACACAAGAAGCATACTGAAGGGTGTTAATGAAGTTGTGGTACCTACTCCTGAGCTAACAGCAAGTAGTCCAAGATGCCACGTAAACTAAGAAAGCATGATCCTGTTTAGGCATATCCTTGTATTAGGATCACTGCACAGCAATCATATGCAGTCTGTAAGGCATCTTTCTGCCTTGATTTGGTTGCAAACTTAGCTCATGGTGTTAATACTCAGAGGTGGAATAGATAACAAAAGACATCCTGGGAAACATAAGTTTGACACAAACTACTCAGCACTCACACTAGAAATACTTCTCAAAAACCAAGAAACTGAAGCATCTCAGCTATAAATAATTTACTGCAATTAACTTTCAACATCATATATTCACTCTATTTTTTTATGAATAGAGCCCAGGAGGGTTGGTAGGGAGGTATTTTATCATACCAAACCCCTCTTCCTTCAACTACACATGATGTATTCAGAGTGACAGCTTCACCACTTAGCCCCAAAACACATCATCTGAGGATCTGTAGAAAATAGACATCTGGATGAATTCACATGTCCATGCCAATGGATAGATAAAAAGTTCTACACTGCAGTCCAACACTCCTAGAGAGCTAGAGGCTTCCTTGTTTGTTTCATTTTTTTTTTAACTTTTCATAAAATTCTTTTTTTTATTGGTTGTTCAAAACATTACAAAGCTCTTGACATATCATATTTCATACATTAGATTCAAGTGGGTTATGTACTCCCATTTTTACCCCAATTACAGATTGCAGAATCACATCGGTTACACATCCACATTTTTACATGATGCCATATTAGTGACTGCTGTATTCTGCTACCTTTCCTATCCTCTATTATCCCCCCTCCCCTCCCCTCCCATCTTCTCTCTCTACCCCATCTACTACAATTCATTTCTCTTCTTGTCATTTTGTTTTTACTTGACTCAACTTAAGATCTGCTGGAAAAGTCTACACTACCTCCCTGGAGATGCAGATAAATGCTTCCTTAGTACAAAGTGAGCAGGTCTCAGGGAGAGCAAAAACAAGATGCCTAGATCACTTAACAATGTGTCTCAGCAGCAGGAGCTTGCCCTCAGCCAGGCATGCATAGTTTACATCTCACTGGCTTAAAGCAAGGTGTCCTCTGCCCTTGTTTGATCCACTGTGTACATAAAGAAAAAACCCATAGAAAAGAGTCACATATCTCCATACACCCATGGCCCCGGTCTCTAGGTCACATGCAGTGAGGCTGCAATTCTGCACTGGTGAGGCCAGAGCTGAGCACAAAGTCTGGACACTGAGCCCTTTGCACAGACTTGTTCCCAGTGTGTAGAGAAAGAAGGGGAATTGCAGATCACACTTAGGGGTCTCCTTCTCTCTGCAGAGGTCAAATCATCTGACAGACAAGGATAGGAGAGGCTTTCACTGTTCTCAAGAAGCCTAGAACACATTCAGTGGGGATGTCCCAGGGCATCTGAGTGCTGCCAAGGTTGAGGATATAGTAAATGGACATTGAGAAATCAGTGTCAAGATGCTGCTTGGATGCTGGGCTCTTCTGTTGGTACAGGCATTTGTTGTGAAAGGAAAATCCTCCCTCCACCCTCTAAGGGTCCCATAATTGAATCTATGAAGTAAACTGACAATGAGATATTTTATGGATTATTTTGCCCATAGGTAAAGAAGGGAACTTAAAAGAAAACCCCTATCTGAATTTGCTATTCACTGAGTGCCCTCAGTTTGAAGTAATCAGCATATCAAAGTGAAATATTTGGGGGTGGCAATTTCTGAACTTCAGAATCAATATAATGAAAAATAGCTCCCAGAGCACAACTACTCTCAATATTGTCAGTTGTCTGAATCAGCTCCAGGACTCTGTCTGCCAGAAATCTGAATTTCTGAAGTAATAAGCTGACATAGGTGAAATTCATGAATATACTTTATCAGGTAGTTGTGTGGGTAGATCTCAATTCATTAGCATGTATATTTGAGTGCTTTCTCAAAGTCTGCATCCACTTGGATCCCTTCTACTGCTCCTCCCTGGAACCAAATTTGCCCCTGAGATACAAATCCTTCTCTTATTTCATCCTTTGTTTCTGTGGCTTGACTGGCACATGGTTCCTGGAGGCTAACTGCCCTCAGCTATGATATTATCTGTATTATTTCCGATGTCTTCTCTTGCCTTTGAGATCAGGAGACAGAAGAAGGTTGTTGAACTCATTTCCATCCTTAGCTTCATAGGTTTTTTTAGGTGAAGAAGTCTGCGACTCCCAAAGCCCATATCATTCTCCAGCACCCTCACTCAAAATAAAAATGTCCTAATATACAAATATTCGGCTGGAGTTGTGGCTCAGTGATAGAGCACTTGCCTCACATGTTTGAGACACTGGCTTCAATTCTAAGCACCACATATAAATAATTTAATAAAATAAAAGTCCATCAACATCTAAAAATATTTTTAAAAATTATCTCACCATATTTTATTGATATATAACCAAATATTCAAATACATGGTAATACTGCTGCAAAGACTTCTGACTCCAATTATCCAGCATTATGCCAAATTTCAGAACATGGTTCTTCATAAAACCATCCTGTACCATTAAAGCCATTCATATGTTTGCAGCTGATAGATTTTGTAGGTCAGATCTGATACACAATAAAGACACTCTCTTTATAAAAGATAGTGTTTATTTTAGCAATAATATGGAAGCAAAAGCAAAGGTGAAAGATGGGAGAGAAAGAGATGAAGGTAGACTACCAAATTGATGAAATCCCAACATCTGAAGTAATGTAGCTGATGAGTCCTGGATCAGCTTTTCAGGGTCCTGACTGAGATATCCCAAGCAGAATGTCCTATCCATGGGTGAGACTCCAAAGTGTTATTCCCAGTTGGGATCCTTAAATACAAGTTAGAAAAAAGAAAGTTCATTTCTAATGATGACGTACATGACCTAGTGATCTTAATGACACTTTATGACCCCAGGATTTAGCCAGATCCCTGAAGGGTATTTGCCTTGAGATAAGTGAATGTATCTGAGTTCTCCAGGAATGAGCCAAACCCTCAGAGAAGTCTGCATATTTTAAATGTTCCATCAATGATGTGCAAAGGTGATGGTAGACACATGGACAGAGAAGATCTTTAATATTTTCCTTAGTCTTTACACCCTTGCTTCAGATACCAGTTACAAATTTAGGTGTTTCAAAGTCTCCTCATTTCTTATCAGCTAACAATAAATTCTGAGGTCCTTACTACCCTGTCAGATGTGATGATTTTCGAGAACAATTAAACTCAGAAAGAGCTAAACTACTATATCAGCTTTATTATAGCAAAATGTATATAATTCAGCCAGGTGTGGTGGCACAGGCATGTAATCCCAGTGACTCAGGAGCCTGAGGTAGGAGGATCATGAGTTCTAAGCCAGACTCATAAAAAGCAAGGCATTAAGCAACTCAGTGAGACCCTGTCACTAAATAAAATTCAAAATTGGGGTTGGGGATGTAGCTCAGTGTTCAAGTGTACCTGAGTTCAATCTCCAGTACACTGGTTTATATATATATATTTGACATAGATATGTATATATGTCAGAACTAGCCAAAGAGAGACACATCTACATAGGATATCTAAGAAGATTCCAGCCACATGTCCTTCTTCTTGGAGTCATGACACATAAAGTAAGTAGGGAACACTTTCTCAGCACCTTGATAAGTGACAGTATATGGAATTGCCAACCAGGAAAGCTCACAAAAATTTCAGTGTCTAAAAATTTTTGTTTGTTTGTTTGTTTTTATTTACACGGGCTAGGTAGAAAAATTCATTGCGCAAGCATTTGGATTTAAAATTCAGCACCTCTTCCCTCACCTGAAATCTGGTAGATATTGTGAAATTCAATACCCACATCCTGAATCAGCTCTTTGTCACAAATTATCTAGGAGCCCACCCTGAGGCACCTCAGCAAAACTCTGTTATGTGGTCATAGCAGCCAATCATGAAAAACCAATTAAGGCATCCCTATCAATAGAAATTTTGAAGAATTTATAGGCTACATATCTGGAACTAAGAACAAGGCCAACTTATTTCTGTATCACACAACTGGTTAATTGCAACCAATAAAAGATTAAAGACCATTTATGTAATTCAGTGGACAATAAAATAAAAACTGAGAAGCAAAACCAGTGTTCCAAGTCAGAAAGTAATTCATCCAAACTACAGAAAAGTTAGCTCAATATCATGTGCTGATAAAGCTGGAATAATCCTGTGAAAAACTTTTTTGGGTATATTCTAGTAAACAAGAAAAATAGAATATTTTTTTTCCAATAAATACCAGAAATGTTGACATACAGTTTAATATGTAATCCTAATCATTAATTAAGAAAGTTTGTATTTAAGAGGAAAAGGAACGTAGTCCAGAATGACCAGATTGGCCAGACAATTCAAAAGATAATAATTTCTATATATGCCTGCAGAGAAAATGAGGAGTAAAATCACATATTAGTTTCTTGCACAGCTTAAATTAATATATTATGCTGTAATATCTGTGACCCGCCTTCAGAGGAATTATGTACATATACTGCAGAATTCAGTATTGCAGTATCCTTTTGAATGCCTCTTCTGAAGGCAACCTGCCTGGGTTCACATACTTATCCACCTATCTGCTATGTGCCTCTGGAAAGCCAATTAACATACCATGTTGAAATTAATAATACTCACCAGAAATCTGTGAAATTTAACCTAAAAAAGAATTCAAGTGATTAAATAATGTCTAACTCCACAAAGATTTAATAAATGTAAGCTAATAGTAATAATTATTGTAGTAACAGGTGTTATCAGTGGAATTTTTGCCTACTTCCTCCCATTGAACAATGTAGGGTTATTGCTCAAATGTTAAAAATATAAAAACATGTTCATTGAAATAACAGAAACATTAGTTTTAAATAAAAGATATATTAAAATAGAAAATATTTATTTAGAAGGAATAAACCTTCAGATTTTGCCAGTGACATGCATTTTTTTAACAAGAAGAATTAGGACAGAACACTTGCTGGTGAGGCTGAGAATGGGTTATTCTCTCCTGTTTTGTGTTGCTCAAATGCCTTTATAATGGCTTCACTAGAGTTGCTAAGAGGTCACTTCCAAGTAGTAAATTAGGGCATCTGTTGGTTTATTTGTGGCTGCTACTAAATTTGTATTCAGTGTTTATTGATGATATTTCTAATGTCTTTTAAGGAACAAGGTTACTTAAAGTCTAGTGTTATTTGTCTATTGCTGTTACAAATTATCACAGATAGCTGTTTAACACAACATATATTTATTTTTTCACCATTCCTTTGTGTCAGGAATCTGTATATGCCTTAGCCAAGTTCTTGGTTTCAGGGTATATCAGGAGATTGTAATCAAGATATTAACCAAGATCAATGTCTCAACTTGAGTTGCTCATGTGATTTTCAACAAGTTTTACTTCCCTGTAGGCTGCTGGAATGAGAACTGAGTGCTCTACTAGCTGATTTCCAGAGGTTGTTTCATGTTCTTGCTATGAAGGCTTTATTATCATGGATAGTCACATCATCAAAACAAGTTAGAGAAAGAGAGAGGGAGAGAGAGTTTGCAAGACAGAAGTCATGTTAGATAGACTAATTGTAAAAGAGAAATTCTATTATCTTTGTTATATTCTGTTGATATGAAGAAAGTCACTAAAGCAGTCTATATTCAAAAAATAGGTTATATAAAAACATAAATCCCAGGAAGCGGAGACAACTGGGAGCCAAATGAAAACCTACCTGTTAAGTTACCAAGTGATCAACGAAGCAATGGCTCTGTGAAGATCAAGAAAGTCTAGTGCAGTTCAGATTGCCATTCACATACACATATTTTTATAGCTTTGTAGATGGGAACTAGGACAATACCCGGATATGGCACAATATTTCTCCAGACATTAGATAACCAGATCAACCTTTTTATATCTTCTTTTGATTTAGTAATTGGAAAAAGAGCAAGAATTCATTTTTGAGTGACTGAGGAATATCCTTATTTGTTCTGGCCCATTTAAAATAAGACTTTTGCTGTTTTTCTTGCTACTGTATTCATTCAGGTTAATCAACAGAATCAGTAATATAACTATTCCCCCTGCTAGTTATATTCAAAACCAATACTTTCAATTACTTCTTAGCTTAATCATCAGTTTAAGAGGTCAACGGTTTTGAATTAAATCAAACTTACAATATCTTCTCCCCACGTGGTGTCAGTAAACATAAATTTAAGCATTCCTGTGGAAGAACAATAAATGTGTATTTCATTCCATCTCATTTCCTAGAAAATGAACTCTATTTTCTGAAATAGAAATTGAAAAGAAAGTGTTAGTAAAGTCCATCAGAAAATACTAATTTTACTTCGTAATGTGAGTTGTTAAACATTGCATAAGGCACACTGTTATAGGCACACTTTTATTTGGTACTTGGCTGAATTTAGTAATTAATTTGCAGAATATGTAAGCCTTTCTCACAAACACTTCTGGCCTATTGAACAATAAATATGTAAGTACCTTACATTTGGCACTTAATATATTATTAATTAAAACAGAAATTGCTGGGTATCTTCCAAGTCCAAAAACATTATTTTAAAATAAAAATTTCAGGGAATTTAAATAAAATTAAATTTTACTTTGCTTTACCAAAGGAGGATATGGAGCCAAATTGGATAACATCATTTTCTTCAATATTTGAAAAAAGGACAAGTACCCTACTCAATACCACAAGCAGACATTCCAGCAATATATTTTGATAATCAAACCAGGCTTTGATGACATCATTGCTCGTGTTAGTACACTGCTACCTTTAGAAAATAGTTTCATTTGTTTGGTGATACAATATATGGAATTCAAGAGACTGCTATTTTTCACTGGAGAGCATTTCCTGGAGATCATCATGTGTTACAGGAAGATATTTTTGTCTATTGATATTTAAGGTAAAAAGATAATGTATTTGTAAAACTAAATTTTTAATATAAAAATGAGAAATAATTTGAGTTCTGGATTCATCAGTTTTATCAAGGGCAAGTTTTACTTTTCTGTAATAAAAACTCTTATTCCTGAAAATGTAGCATATTAATATAAATGACTTTTAAAACACATTGAATCACAGAAAATGAAAATAATTTTTGTATGCTCTCTAATAAAATATTTTACGTATTTTAAAATGGTGTTCCTATGTTATCCATTTGATAAAATTTTGTCCATGAACTCATTCACGTATTCTAACAATTATTATACAGTGTAAAATTATATTAGAATCATCATATATAAAATAAATTGCATTTATTAAATCTGATTTATATCAAAAGTGAACATTTTCAGTATTTAATTATATAACAAATATGGTAACAAATATGGGAAGCATGCCCAAATATGGGCAGATGAATAGTTCATTTGACAGCTGCTGGCTTGACAAAATCATTATAAGTCTTATACCAATATTTTTTTTCCTGCGTCTAACTTGCTATAACTAAACTTCATTAACACTTCAGGAAATATGAGCCTTTCTCCATCTGGCACATGGCTTTTAAAACACATTTGCTGTAATTTAGAAAATCTGCAAACAGCTGGCAAAAATATATTTTTATTAAGTTCTTTAGTGTCAGATTTGAAATATATGTTGCTTTGCCTAGATTCCTAAAACTCAAAATATTTTCTTCATTTTTCAACTCTTCAATCTCTACAATCACTTTCTAAATTTTAAGAAACTAGGTGATTAGGTATCCAATTGTCAACCTGTATATTAATTTCTCAGGTTTAAATTTTATGTGTGGATGATTCAACTGATCATTATCATTGAAAATATTAAAAGTAAGAGTGTTTCCACAACAAGGGCTTCAGATGATGTCTCTCAATATATGTAAGATCATTGAATAAGTACTTGGAATATTCTTGATTTTAAACTTGCTTCTTACAGATGTTAAATACAAAATATATATATTTCTATTGCTGAAAATCTGTTCACAGCCACTTATGTCATTCTGATTTTCTAATACTCTTTAATATTGAACAGTAAGATCATTAGTTTGTAAAGATTTATGCATATTACCAGAAAGTGCATATTGGTAATAGATAAATACATATGACCTTGTAAGCATATAGTTCATAAAAATTAGTAAAATTATTGTATTTTGAAAAAAAAGCAAACTTTTCTCTTTTAATTTCTTATATGTTCACTCAAAACATCTTTTCTGACACCAGTTTCATCAATCAACTTGGTGGCATATAATTTAAGTCAAGCTGGAGATAGTATCATATCCTACAGGTTGAAGGCTTACTCCCATGATATTTCACCCACTTCATGAAGTTTAAGTCATGTTGTTATCAATACTTCTAACTGTACAATGATGCACCAGGGATTCCCAAGACACCCTCTTTGGTTATGATTTATTTCCTAAATAAAGTTCTGCACAGAACTCAGGAAAACATTTTGTTTTTTTTTATCCACTTCCTATTTGTAATCCTAAAGGAAACACATAAATATTTAATGGAACAGGTACATAGGATAAGGTATGTGGGTGGGCACATCAAACTGACATGTTCTTTCTGGGTGTGCCACTCTCCAGAAGTTATCTGAAACCAGTCCTTTTGTATGGTAAGCCATTCTTATAGACCGTGGCCGCCATTAGAAGATGGCGCCGGCTTCCACTGTGGCCTGTGATAAACAACTCCTTTTATGGAGAGTTGGCGCGCAATCCCTTATCACCTTATGAGAGAGATCCACGTGGCGGCTTAGGATTGGGATGCGGGGGGCTTTATTAAGCTGTGCTTGGGTGTGTTCGGGTGGCGGGCGCTAGAAGATGATACATGACTCAAGGCCTGAATAAACTGCTAAAAGAAGAATCCTGTGTCGTGTTTTCCCTTGCCGGCGAGGGGTCGCGACAGTTGGTGGCCCGCACGGGGAACATATTCCTCGAACCCAGGATCCAGAACTTTCAGCAGTCAGGGTGGTGCACCAGTAAGTTCCCAGGTAAGTGGGAATCCGCAAGTAAGTAGCGGGACGCTCCTC
>NW_025999961.1:8981593-8985868 GCF_001458135.2 Marmota marmota marmota
GCTGATATGGGATCAGGTCTGGGGAAGGTGCCTCCTTGGGACTGAACCATACATTGCAGCCACTTCTGCACAGTGGGATAGGACCTCTACTTTCGCCTACATTGTTATATAAAATAGAAGGGGGAACTGTGGTAAGCCATTCTTATAGACCGTGGCCGCCATTAGAAGATGGCGCCGGCTTCCACTGTGGCCTGTGATAAACAACTCCTTTTATGGAGAGTTGGCGCGCAATCCCTTATCACCCTATGAGAGAGATCCACGTGGCGGCTTAGGATTGGGATGTGGAGGGCTTTATTAAGCTGTGCTTGGGTGTGTTCGGGCAGCGGGCGCTAGAAGATGATACATGACTCAAGGCCTGAATAAACTGCTGAAAGAAGAATCCTGTGTCGTGTTTTCCCTTGCCGGCGAGGGGTCGCGACACTTTTGGGCTTGCATAAGGGTTTCATTATATAACAAGTGATTATATCTCTGGCCATTGGTGATCTGCTGAAACTTCAGTCCAACTCCTCCCTGACAGGTTCAAGAGATAGACTCAAAGTTCAAACCCTTTACATGAGACTGGTTTTCAGGACAACAGCCCTTCCCTACTGGATGCTGAGCTACTCACAAACCCAACAAAACATGTTCCCATCACCAAAGAAATTCCAAGTGTTTTAGGAGCTCTATGTCAGTTGCTTCTATCATTCAGGAAATTACAAATTTCTTAGGAACTCTGTGTCAGAAACTGAGGTCAAATACATAATACTATTATAAAAGATTCTCCTTCTGCCCCAATCTGCAAGAGTTTCAGTAGTTCTGTGTCAGAAACCTGAAACTGAGACCAAATATACATATCTTTTTATATTGCAATATCACCAATTTCCAATAAGGGCAGGTAAACTTTTTCAGTAATTAAAATTATTTTAAGTTTATATTAAAGAAGGTAACTAGATATCCAAAAAACAAAAATGCTTACGCTTTATAAAGTATCTTAAACACATTTAAAGGTTATCTATTCTACTTAAACAAATAAGAGGACCCAGAATGGGAGCCAACTTTGCTCCAGGGATGTTAACCACAGAAATGGTGAGTTTGACAGCCTTCATTTCCTAGGCATAATGTGCACCAAGTATTGAGAGTGTGGCATAAAATCTCAATACGGTCCTGATTTTGAAAACCTTCTCATGGAATTTGCAATCTCTCAAAACTATAGCTTCCGTGAAATTGAGAACAAAGTCTTACCCTTTTCACTTCCCTGTCTCCAAAAGATTGTCATAAGTCACTCATTTTGGGAAAGGAGTTCCAGAGAAGACCTTCTTGAATGATGTATTCAGAAGAAAATATTAATGGATTTGAAAGCCAAACTCATGATATATTTTCAGTCTAATGGACAGATCTCCTAAATACCTGGGATAAGGAAGTATAGAACATCTAATATCTGAAATAGTTTTTTCTTAAATAATCTGTACAAATAATTGTTGAGGGAGAATGAGCAGATCATGGTGAAAATGAAAAACTAAATGGATGACACAGTCACATAAAAGAAGACCTAACCATATAAAGATATCAATTATCTCCTAACTGGGCAAATTTACTCAAAAATTTACCAATTTAAATCCCACTTTAAAAATGTCTGTTTTTGATTGTACTTGATAATGTTTTCTAAAATATATTTGGAAAAACTAAGAACCAAGACTGGCCAAGAT
The DNA here is from genome assembly GCF_001458135.2 of Marmota marmota marmota. Lineage (NCBI taxonomy): Eukaryota > Metazoa > Chordata > Mammalia > Rodentia > Sciuridae > Marmota > Marmota marmota. Next base: position 8,983,279 of record NW_025999961.1, read on the forward strand.
GGAATTAAAAAATACTGGAATTGGTGACTTTTTTAATCACAGGATTTTCCATAAAGTTAATTTAGACAGAATCACATTAGTGTAGAAATACGAGAAAAATAGCAATGCAACAGAAAAGAGTGTTCATAAATAGAATATCATTATATGAGTGAATATTTAACTAAGATTATACAGGGGATCAGTTTGCAAATGATATCATACATGATATTGAGTTTGGATTATTCAATTGAAAAAAACACAAATGTATTACAGTAGTTAAGAGCACAAATTTGGAGTCAGATGCCTGCATCCAAAAGTCAGATGTGCATTTACAAGTTTTGTAATATTAAGCAGTTAGTTTACATCCCTGCTTTGGTTTCCTTATATGAAAAGAAAGATGATAATGTCATGATTTCTTCAGAGATTTTTATTTGTTTAGCACTGAGTGAGTTAAATATGTATGGTACTAAGATGAACAACACCTAGTCAGAATAATATATATCAATAATTATCCACATTATATTTATCTCCATCATCACTAATCATAGGTCTACATCATGATATAGGGAAATAGATTTTTAGCCCTATCTTGTAACATCTAATAAATAATTTTGAGAAAGGACGAAGACCTAAATAAGAAACAAAAACTTTATAAAGATGTTTTATTTCTGTATTTGAGTGGAGCAGGTAGTTTTGTTGGATATGGGAAAAATTGCCTTTTAAATTGGGATAAGAATGGAAAATAGTCATAAAATTTCCCAATGATTTTCTATGTCTACAATATTGTTACTGAACTGGGAAATAATTGTTTGTTTTTATGTATATTTGTGTTTCAGTAATTTTTTTTTAATTTTAAATTTTCCATCCATCTTCTCCTCCCAGCTTACCTAAGCAACAAACTTCAGAGATGATAATGTCTTCCATTCTACATGAAAGTTTGTTTGCTCATCCAAAATCGAGAGTGATCTCATTTATATATTCCATTCTTGTTCAAAACACTTATATAGTACTCATCAATTCCTTTTATAGAACTCCTAAAGTGCTTGGGGGTCAAAAATTCTGAATCTGGAGGAAGACACCATTAAGTCTGAGAGAGAAATTCTAGCTGTTACTACTTAGAGCATCCGAGTAAGTGATTTCTCTTGTATACATGCACAAGGATATTATTCTTCCTTAATGTTTTGATACTCTAGTGTGAGAGTAACACTGCCTATCTTAGGAGTGTGTACTGGCATTAACCTCAATGTAAATAATGTGCTTAGCAGAGTGTATTTATAATGTACATTTTTCTTGTAAACATCAGCAGAAATTATTAGGCTATATTTTTCACATCTTTCCTTTGTATCATGCAAAATAAATTGCACAGAGAGATATTTTCTAAATATTGTTTGCTTTGGGAACTGTTTACAAAAGTTAAAAGTTCAGTTTCCCACATTTTTTGTGCATGGTCTTTTGAAATCTCTGACCAATAAATATAATTTATTTTATCTTATTTTCATGCATTTAATGTTTTATAATTACTCAAGAAGGAATATATTTTTCTCATTCTACTATTACCACACAATTATAAAATATGATTTGAAAATAAGAAAAAAAATCAATGTAGTGATAGATTTTTGCTTTAGTATGAAATGTACTAGAGCTAATGATCCAAGGTATTTCAGAGTGTTTTCATTTTGTGACAATACATTATTAAAATAATAACTTTTTCTTGCTATTGTTATTTTGTTGTCTGATTTGTTTAAACTCTTAATTTGCTTAAAAGAATTTGCTTTTAAAAATGAATATTCTATAGGATCTTCTTTTAACAATTAGTTTTTAGTGAATCACTGAGGCTTCTGCATAATTTAACTATAGGAGAGATACTGAAAACAAATAATAACCAGTCTCCCCCTTGCTACTGCAGAAAGCACTTCCCCACTGACTCTCATTTTCTGAAAGAGGGTATCATAATTTTGTCTGTATTGTGTCATAAATAGGGAGAAATACAATATTTCTTATGTCATTATCAGAAAAAAATCTATTTGTGTTAGGGTCTGTAAACAAGTTAGGATGGCGCCTGGCATTTTGCCAGAGGGAGTGGTTTGTGAAGTAATGCCATCGAGCCATTAAGTGTGGAGATACCTTATGGTTGTTTGCTGTATCTAGTTTATGTTTATTAAGATAAGCTGTGTGTAATGTATATATACCCCTCCTGTCCTACAATAAACGGCTCCCACTCCTGCTGTATTAACCTACACAAGTTGTTCATCACCCCCATGTTATTTTGCTGCAGCCGGACTGCGGCAGATGGTGGCCACTCGGGGATAAGTGACGAAAAAAAGCTGCCCATCCGTAGATAGGATGGGAGCAAATCTGCTCGTCCCTACATAGGGCAAGAGGAAAAATGGCCATTTTGAGAAAATGGAGAAGATTGATACAGTATGTTTGTGTCTTGTTTTGTCTTGAAATGTTGTATTGTCTTTGTGACGAAAATATGGAAGGGGTGAGAAGTAAATTACTAAGGGAATGAGGCACCCCAGTGGAACCAAGAGCAGTTAGGGCATGTGTTGATGGAAGCCCAGGAACTCTAGTCAGAAAGAAGAAAGTTCAGAGGAGGAAGGATTATCAG
>NW_025999961.1:8987782-8995862 GCF_001458135.2 Marmota marmota marmota
GGGGGGGGGGGGGGGGGTGACGAGCAGCTTGTGTAGGTTGATACAGCAGGAGTGGGAGCCGTTTATTGTAGGACAGGAGGGGTATATATACATTACACACAGCTTATCTTAATAAACATAAACTAGATACAGCAGTCAACCAATAAGGAATCTCCACACTTAATGGCTCGCTGGCGTTACTTCACAAACCACTCCCTCTGGCAAAATGACAGGTGCCATCCTGACTTGTTACAGACCCTAACAATTTGGTTTATTTAGAAAATCTAATATGCCTGCAAATTATTGATATTTTACTTTATTTTTTTTCAGAAACTAAGTAACTTTTAAGCAGCTAAGGGTCTTGGCTTTCAAGAAATATTTATTTTCATGGACTCCATTTTAAATGTAAAGACAGAGCCAATCAATTGCACATAGGCTTACTGAGCAGCAGAATTAGAAGAGGTTTTCATGTGTAAAACATGAGATTACATTTCACACTATTGTGTCTCTATTTAACCTCTGCCTGAGTACAGCTAAACAGGAAATAGTTGGTACTTAGAGAGAATCATTCAAAGTTTGCCCATATTCAACTATAAAATGTTCCTTAATGGCAAGACTGAGATTTTCTTCCTAAAATTTTTACTCAAGTTTATCTTTTGTTTTGGAACCACTTAAAACAATCATTTTACTTTTTTTCACTGCAGAGAGAGTTAAAGAACATAAACTTAGTAACACAGTTTTATCACAACAAAATCATTCTCGCTTTCTTAAGTGTTTTGTAAAAATTTTAACATGCAATGCTCACAAAAGTTTATTCAGGTAGATATTTTCATTCTATAATTTTGAGGGGAAAAAAAGAAGGGCCCATATTCTACTATTAAAATACAACCACCATGAATTTATTCTTTATGAAAAATAGCATTTAGTTTGTTCACAATTAGACAATTAAAATTCTTCCTTAAGACCTTGTTTATTCTTTTTAGAGATACACGATAGTAGAGTGTAGAGTGTATTGTGACATATTATACATATATGGAGTATAACTTATTTTTGTTTGATCCCATTCTAGTGGCTGTACATGATATGGAATTTCTCTGGTCATGGACTCGTATTTGAACAAGGGAAAAGTTACCAAGGTTCTCTTCAACAGATGATTGGTAAAGAAAATATGGCATACATGCACAAGGGAATATTCTTCTTCTTTAATGTCTTGATACACATGCATTGGCAATGTTATCTACCTTTATTTTCTTCTAAATTTGTCTTTAAAAATAATTTCTAGTGGAAGAAGTTGGGGGGGGAGTGAGAGAGAGAGAGAGAGAGAGAGGGAGGGAGGGAGAGAGAGAAAAGAGAGAGAGAGGAAGGGGAGGAAGAAAAAGGAAGACTTGCTGTGAAAAATGGTTTCCTTCATTACTGTTTGTAACTGTCTACACAATACAATGTGCAACTTTGAGTTTCCAAGTTCAAAATAAAATATTTTTGATGCACTTATGGTTCCTGTTTCTAAGAGTATAACAATATTCAATATCATTCTAAGCACAGTAGGTGAATTGTAAATACCTACATTTACATTCTTAATCTTGTCATCTGTAAAACTGACTATCATACAGTTGGGAAAAAAGATAACTTTAACTTTTACAATCATTACTCTTGAGTCATTTTTTCATGAGTTAAAATAAAATTCTAATTTTTTATCGAATTAAATTGTACGTGACACTATCTAATAATAATTTGCATTAATGTATTTTGACCACAGATAATATACATTGCTTATATTACTAAAGGTTGATTCTCAAATTTACATGGCCCTTGCTCTTTTTATTTTGGATATTTTTTTATACTTAGAGAACAGCAGTATTTATTACCATGCAGCAAATGTTGTCTGGCACAAATATTCACACTTTACCTATGATTAATTCATGTAACCCCCATAAAAACCTAATGCAAATACACATTGCAATTTCTCCTCTAGTGACAGTGCTGCGGTCACAGGGAGGTTAAGTGACATAATCAAAATGAAGAAGTTGGTGGATGGCAGTGCCTGGGTTTGAATCCAGGCAATTTGGCTCTAGACTCCATGCTCAATGATCAGTTCTCATGTAAGAATTCATTATTTTCAATATTCACAGTCTCTAAAAAGGCAGCTTATATTAAGTGCCATTTGTTTAAGAACTCATGGTATACATGACACCATCTATCATGACTATTGATTATACTAGCACTCACCTCGTGAACATATACAGTGTCTTCAGTGGCACATATTTATACACACATAAAAAAATCACTGTTTGTGCCCTGTCTAAATTTCAATTTATTAACTTTAGGGAGAAAGTGGCTTGATAGTCTGTAGTAAGACAATTCTGAGAGTTTATTTATGTATGTTTGCATAATATATGTGGGTGTGTGCCTGTGTACATGTATTACACATATAATATATATATATATATATATATATATATATATATATATATATATATATACACACACACATACATTTTTAAATCACCTAAAATCATTATGTTTCATACCCTTGCTTAGAATTCTTGAAAATAACATTTTAAAAATTTTTTATTCAGGAATTTTTATTAAAATTATTTTAAGGGATAAAAATTGGACATATTTGTAGAATACTTTGTTATATTGTTATATATGTATGTACTACATAATGTTTAAATCAGATTAATCACAGCTCTCTTTTCAAACATGTGTCATTTCTTTATTGTGTAAATTTTCCAAGCTCTTTCTTCTAGCTTTTCAGAGCACACAGTGCATTATAACTATAATTATCTGTAGTCACCACTACTGTGCAGCAGCACACTTTAGCTTCTTACTCCTATTCTGTCTTTGCCCTCCAAGGATAATCTGAACCTCAGCGTCAGCAACATTGCATGCAACTTCTAAAGAATACAGACTTTGAAGTCTCATCCCAGATCTATGAAATCCTTATTTTACCAAGATCCCAGACAATTCATATGTACTTTAAAATTTTAACAACTGCTTTAAAAGTGTTGAATGGATTCTAATATCTAGTAGCCTACATTCTTCTGTGTTGTACAATGTGATAGTCTCTAGTCATAGTGGTGTTTACAGTTAAGTGTGAATTATTGAAAATGGAGCAACACTGAACATTCAGTTCTTCATTAATACCAGCATATTTGTGTTCATTAGTTCCTCATGTTGAACTAATGTGTTCATTAATTATTCATATGGAAATGGGTATAATCTAGATATCATTCATATAGAATATTCCCATCACTGCTGAAAAATGTATTAAAGGCACTACTCTGGATCAAAGATGAACACTTTATTTTGTAAAGGTCAAGAATAAACATTATAGTTTTGTGGTCTATACATAATCTCTGTTGATGCTCCTTCTTCCCCTTTTATTTCTTCCTCTTTCTCTTTCTTCTCATTTTTTGAATAATCCTTTAATAAATGTGAAAGTACTTGCTAGACCGTGAGTAGCACCTGGGTCATAAGATGAACCTGGTCTACAAGTCATAGTTTATAGGTACCAAATATTTGTGATACCTTAGCAGATAAAATATGTGCTCGGGTAAGAATATGGAAAAAAAGTACAAAATATCATGTATGTCTCAAGAATATAGAAAATCGAATGATAAACTAAACTTCTAATTTGTTTCTTACTTTTGAGATTTTTAATTTAAAATTTTATATAAATAATTCTAATAAACCAGAGGTGATACAAAATATATTTTGAGTTCTACCCAATCCCAGAATAATCCTATAATCAAGCATAGCTGCACCAAGAAGGGAGCAGAGAGGATCACTCTAAATTGACAGTCACTAGACACCTGTCCATGGAGTTACAGTATAGCAATATCAAGGTACAATAATGATTATATAAATTTGAAACAACAGTTCACTTTATTCCTTATCCTTCCTTACCAGGACTTCAGAATCTTATAAAATGTTATATATCCAATACTTGGAATATATTTTTTTAAGAAAAGGTATGCCATTCCCCTGTGAGCATGTACATTCTGCTTCTTTCTATCATAGCTCCAGAGCCCTAAAAAATCTATTTCATGGTTAATTCTTCTTGAGGTTACACTAAAGTATAGTGTTCACTAGGCAATGAACTAGATGTTTTAACATAACCTGTTTGCTTGTTTTGAAGATATACATAGCAGTTCACCCCTATTGAACCTCATAAGTATATGTGTGTGCCTATCCATGCACTGGATTTAGTGAGGATTCTTTGCATTCAAAATGTAGAGTCTCTTACTGAAACTAGCTTCCAGGGGTTAATCTAATCTCCTCTTTGAAATATTTTCTTTAAGAACATCTTCTACTCTTCTAGAAGAGGCTTCTGCTGAAACTAAATACTCTGCTTTCCAATGTTCCTATACTTTTCTGATTCTTAAAATGAAAATAGCCCAGAATGAGTTGATATCTTGCAACATAAACATTAAGCAAACAATTGAAATTATTTTAAAAATTATTTACAAATTCTTGAAAACTTACACATTTAAAACAAAAGCACTTTTATGAGACGTGCATTATTTTAAAAGTAAATATTATATTATTTAATGGTGAATACAAAATACATAAATTTCAAATAGTGAAACAATAAAGCTTTTTATTTTATCATCTTGTTGACAATCTTTCAGAATAGTGGGGAAAGATAATGCTTTAATACTAAAAATACACTTTTCTATCTCCTTTGGATTCATCATCTCATTCAGGTATATTGTGTTCAAACTAATCCCTGCTATTAAAAACTGGCCATTATGACTAAATAGGAATAGAATTTTACTGCATGTAGGAAAAACTCTTCTATCTCAGCCTCATTAAATTATTTGTCTGATTATGTAAATTGTAAATGTTCTAATAATGGAGTTACTTGAAATACATAATGCTGCGGACAACTAATTATACTGTAAATTGTATTATAGCATGTTTGCTATTTTAATTTTACTCCTTAGCCAGGAGGTATAAAATTTGTAGCTAAATAGTCAAAGTGTAATTACTTTAATAAATGTGCCATACCTTGCATACATTTTCAAGCTTCTAGTCATTCTAAGAATCGTAACTATATTCCAAAAAATAACTTGACTTTTAAATATCAAAAGTTAATTGAATTTTAAAATTATAATATTTAAATGGAAAGGTAGTAACAGTTTGGAAGCATATGGGAGAACACACAGATACAAGTTAACTAAACTATTTTCATGTTATACTTGATTTGCTTTAAAACATTCATTATCACCAAAAAGCACACTAAATATGGAAAATAATATTGTATGGATATATTATATATAAATATAAGTATATATAATATTAGTATGTATATTTACATGTATAGAGAGGAGAGCTCTTTGGTCAGAGAACATGAACAAAAATGAGATCGTACATGAAGATAACTACAAATACCTCTCAGAGTAGAGAGAGACACAGAGCAAAATCTATTGCACACCCTCATTGCTTGCTTGCTATCAAAGACATTACGCTTTGGCAATAAAGGAGTTCTACTTCCTGTAAGAGAAGCTCATTATTTGACAGAACAGTTATACTGTATAATTACAAAGATTGGAGCAAGGTGTTCAAAACAGCGATGCTGCTGATAGAGATAAATCCCAGAATGTAAATAAAGGAATTATTGTGTTTATCACATTAAGAATTGCCTATTTTTTGTCTTCTCTACATTTCAAAATTCCCACATGAGTGTGAACTGATAGCTGCATGTTTCAGAAGAAGTATATACAAATAGGAAATAAATCCTGTTACAATTTTATCACAAAACCTGTGATCTCAACGTGTCCAGGTAATCCCCATGAACTTCAGTGTTCTTATGTGAAGAAAAGAGTTAACTTTGCAAGTCTGAGACTGCATTCTTAGGAAGGCTAGCTTCTCAAGCTGGCCCTTGGCTAATTTTGCCTGGGGATTTCATGGGCAAACAGTTTGTTACACAACTATAAAACTTTCCTCAATGATAAGAATGGTTTACTGGGCTAAACGTGTGATTCATGCTGATCATTTACTTTCACTCTAGGAGTCTGGAATTGTGGTATGTGTTAGTCAGGATGTCGGATGTATTCTGACTCTGTATGTCTGTATTTGCCAGGACACAGTTTTTAAGCATTTCCTTCCCCCTTCTCTTTCTGCACCACATTTGGGACAAGATAATAAGAAAGCATGGATTTTCCTTTCACTTTTAGCATGCCAAAGGTTCAAACAATGCAACCCTTACCCCAGACTCATCCCAAACCATTATAAGAACCCCAAGACTTTTTCCTTTCTAGGACTGCTTGGGTGCCACCCTACTGTCCTCCCCAGAAAAACTCTTATGTTAGTATAAATCTCTTTATATTCACCCACCCCCTGTGTGTGTGTGTGTGTGTGAGTGTGTGTGTTTGGCATCATCAGTTTCTATATCCAATCCAATTTTAGGGCAGTAGTCCATTCTGCTCTTTAGGTTGACCATATGATAGTGAGAACCTACAACACTAGCCCAGCACTCACCTTAGAACTGATTCTCTAATGAGCTTTTCTTATGGACGTTTTACACCTGTCATGAGTTTTTGCTGAAGAACTGTCTGTCATCCATAAATTCCCTGGGAGACAGCCTTTAAAAGTTTGACATTGTTCTTCTATACTTTGCCCATAATATTTCCCTCCGTGAACATCAATTTCTGCAATTTTACTAAAATAAGCCCATAACTTCAATTAAAACACGTTTTGAGTGCTGTGAGACCTGGGGTGTATAACAAGACCTAGGGTTTTCTTTGTGATATCTTCATAGCACATGGATATGATTTCAGTGGATTGAATTAGACTCAGAATTGTACATAGTCTTTCTCTTGCATGTCAAATGCACATTCTGGAGCCCATTGCTGAAACTGATTGTGACATCACATCTGTCTACCAAGGGATATTTCACAAGGAGGATCTATTGGTGTTTTTCCTTAGATTTTCCCAACAAGATCCATTTTGTTTATAAAAACACATTACAATTGTGAGAAACACCAACATAGATTTGTCATCTCACTGTAAAAACGTGTTCTTAAATATTTTTATAATAAAATTAAATGTTAGAGAAAAAGTTAATAAGGATTTACAGAAGTACTTCTGTATTCTTCTGAAAAAAATATTGAAATAAAAGCCCAAACACACCTTCAGAAAGCCTTTAAAAACACACATTTTTTGCATTTGTGAAGATAATTATGAATGTGCTTTAGAAAAGTAAATTCATTTGAGACTGATCTTGAAAAATGCACAGCCTCCTGTTTCCATTTGCAACATTGTTTTCATTATGAAAGCAATATATGTTCATCTTATCCACATAAATTTTAGGGAAAAATATTTTAAAAACAAAATGACAGGTTTATACTCAATATTCTGGGATAACTTGGTCAGGATTTGAGTGCATTCTGCATGTGTAAGCCTTCCTTTATTTTCTTCTTCCTCTCTATATGCAAATTAACTCATTAGTAATGATTGTTAAATACTAATCACTTAAAAAGTATGTTATGAACATTTCAAGGTTTTGTTTTCAAAACATGATTTTTTTAAATGATGTAATGTCATAGTTAATACTGATAGTCTCTTTTATTATTCTGGAAAAAGTTGGTACAAACATTCAAAAGGTAAAGGCTATCAGGAATAATTTTATGCCAATGCATTTGACAGCTTTTGTGAAAGTGATAATTTTCGAAAAATGTAAAAAACAAAAAAGCAACAAACAATCTTTAAGTCTGATCTTTGTTAAAAAATAAAATAAACTATAAAATATTCTACAGAAATAAACCCTAAATTTAAGCCCAAATGGTTTCCTTAGATTTTTCAAAATATTTATGAAAGGAATGATATTAATTGTGTACAAAATTATCCAGATAATGAAAAAAGAGGGTCCATAGATCAATTATTTTATTGGGCCACATAACCTTCATCACAGTAACAAATAAGTATATATATTTTTTTTTAAATTTTTTATTGTGGGTTGTTCAAAACATTACAAATTTCTTGACATATCATATTCGACACTTTGATTCAAGTGGGTTATGAACTCCCACCTTCACCCCATACACAGATTGCAGAATCACATCAGTTACACATCCATTGATTTACAAATTGCCAT
>NW_025999961.1:8999792-9068091 GCF_001458135.2 Marmota marmota marmota
TCCGCGGCCCTGGGCCAGGGCGGTTCCGGGACGGTTCCGGGATCCGGAACTAGGCCGCCCCGCGCTAGGTGTTCGCTCCGATAAGCTCAGGTTCTAAGAAGCACCCAGGCGCTGAACCCTAGCAATCTGTCTGCAAGCCGCAGGCGAATTGCAGCCTGAAATTACCTGATCTATGGCTGAATGAGCTGCAGTTAGTCGAAAACAGGGAAGGTGACATCAGTTTACCAACATGGTGGCTGCTGGCCTCCTCTGTGGTCTGACCAGTGTGGAGAACCAAGATGGACCGCTTCCTTCCCCCGTCTCGAACCCAGAATTCAGCCCTGAGTACGGTGCTTGAGCGGCTGGCAGAAACTGCAGCGCTGTAACCCTGCGTCTCTATCCCAGCGCGCGCTGCAGACTCTAGCCGCGGGGCGGTTTGCTGAATAAGCAGTGTTACCCTCCGTGCGACAAACCTCTCGCGTTTGAGTCCCCGTAGCCGATCCTCGTGCGATGGAAATCCTTCCTCCAGGTTCCGGAGCACCCCAGTATTGCTGGAAATTCCTAACAAGATATCCTTTAGCCGTCCTGACTTGTCATACTCCCACACAGTGAAGCAGCACACGGGGGCAATGCACTCCCCTCGCCGCCATCTTCCTTCTCCCAAATAAGTATATTTTTAAAAAGAAAAAAAATACATAAATATTGCTCTCTTGAACAGAGATTTAATAGCCATTCACAAAATATTAGCAAAAGAAGTTAGACTATAAAGACATGGATAAAGTCATTTAAGAAAGTGTCTTAATTCACAGAGTTTAAAAAAAAAGATTTAGAATTCATATAATACTCACTTTAATTTACATCATTATTCCCCCCCAAAATGTCAAGAGTTCTATGATTTCAATAGATACAGAAAGATCATTTTATAAATAATGAATGCATTTGTGATATTAACAGTTAGTAAACTAGAGAGGGTGACCTTTTGTCCAAATAAAGAGTAATAGCATGTGACACCTATGATACATAATAATGAAATATGAACAGTTAACTGAAGTCTGATGAGAAAAGGAGGCCTGGAAATGTAAATGCTATAAAACATTTTACAGAAGCGGGTCACACCAAACCTGAAGACCAAAGAAACCCTACCAATGCACCACACAGCAAGATCCAATGCAGGCCAATACAATTGACTGCAAGACAATACCAAGTACAAAACAATCTGTAAAAAATAAAAAAGCATTTTCTTTGGAAAGGAAGAAGTAATTGTTATTATTTTAAAATGTCAACAGGTACCCACCAGAGTGGGATATATCAAAGAAAGGCAGAAGAAAATATAAGGGAGGACCTGAACTGCTTGATATAATCAGCTTTTGAAAGAGAAAATTGGTAAACTTTGTCAAAATGACCTTATGTATACCTTATAACTAAGCGTTGCATTTCCAGTTAAACGTTTAACAGAAATGTGTTGACACTTTTACAAGATGATGAGCACATGAAGGTGCTATTTATTTTTACCCCAAACTAGAGATTCGGTATGTACTCATTAACTTTAGAATGGAGATTTGTTATATAACAAATATTAATTGGTTATTAGGGAGAACAAATTTTAAATGCAACAACAGTACGTAAGAATCACAAAAACATAATTCATATTAAAAATGCAAAAAAAAATCTAAAAATATTTTCTGTAGGAAAAAAAATCATACCAAAGAAAACTCAACTTTGACATTGGAAATCATTGTGGTAGGTGGGGTTAGTGGCAAGAACAACAAACACAAAGAGGACTTTAGGATGCTATTAAAATTTTGATTCTTGAATTAATAAGATCCTGGTAATTTCTTCCTGATTGAGATTTTTAGTGAAATTATTTTCTGTATATTCATCAAAGCAATGAGACTATGTATGCTAGTCCTTATTGTGGCCTCTTCTCTCCAAAATTCTTGATGAACTTTGATTTCCCAATGTAATGATGTTGAGAGCTGATGATTGATTCATTAAGAGTGATTGATGCTGCTGAATAAAAATTACAAGAAATCATGGTTTTGGACTAGATTCCTACACTGGGTCCCAAGAGGCCAGATGAAAAATCAGAAGGGCAGAATCATGCTGAAGTTCCATGTTGTCAAATCAAGACTCAGTTACATCTGACCTTCCAAGAAATAAGGATATTGAAAGATAACCAATTTCTCAAACAGGCCAATCAAAAATGACAATGGTGTCCCACTATTTTAATCCTTACAGACTTTTAGTTCCATAATCCTTACACAATTTAACTGAAATAACATGACATTAAGCAATCGGTTATTGTTGTGTTGACCCATCTTTTTATCTTCACCTTATAAGGAAAGTAACTTTAAAATGACCCATCTGCTTTTCATTCTTTGTTTGTGAACATTTTAACTTTTCTCTGTGACAAAAACTACCTCTTCTACTCAGCTCATTGGAACATTTATTTTATTTTTCAGAACAACAAATAGTTTGAGGCTGGGACTGTGGCTCAGTGGTAGCTCACTTGCCTAGTATGTGTGAGGCACTGGGTTTGATTCTCAGCACCGCATATAAATAAATAAAATAAAGGTCCATCAACAATTTAAAAATATATATTTAAAAAAAAACAAATAGTTTACTGATTCATGAATTGAAAATAAACTATACTGTAGTTTTGTTGTTGTTGCTTTCCTTCCTTTGACAGTGCCTTTCTGGTGGCAGTGAGTTCTGGCTCTCATGGGTCAGGAGCCCTCACTGTGAGGGGGGTTTACGTAAAAAAAATGACCAGCTTCCCTAGCTTATGCTCTTGCTTCCTCTTTTTCCATATTCTCTCTTTTGCAAGTGCCTGCTGCCCTCTGCCATGAGGATTTTAGCAGAAGCTGAGCACATGCCAGAATTATTATTTATTTGGAACTACACAACTGTGAGCTAAATAAGCCTCTTTACTGTATAATTTATCCAGCTTTAAGTATTTTGTTATCATCAGAAGACGGACTTAGGAAAAGTCTTTATTTAAAATTTTGATGAATATTTATTAAAAATAAAATTTTGTTGTGTACATATCTCTTAATTTGATAGAAGAGACTTATTTTAAATTGATTATTATTGATCCAGATAAACACTAATATCTCCTGGAGTGAAACAGAGTTCAATAGTTTTAATTTTCATACATAAATAACCTGAGAAAATTTTTCTACCAAAAAAAAGAAAGAAAGAAAGATAAATGGAAGAGGCAATGTTTTCTTTTCACAGTGGTGTCTGTCAAACCTTGGCTATTTCTTCTGATTTTTGACATCATCAATAAATATTTTTCATAATCTTTTCAGGTGAGAAATGATTTTTCTTTCTCATTCAATGTATTGAGAACAAAGAAATTGAACTGATTTTTTTTAGGAAGTTTTTATTTTTTCCATTTGTTATCAGTTAAGTAGTGTATTTTGAAATGTTCATTTGTTTGTTATGATGAATCCTCTCCCAGGACTTTAATCCATGGTAATATTTTAAATATGTGAGAGAAAAAAGAGAGTGGAAAATTATGAAGCTGTAGGTGAGAAAAGATTGGCAGAGGAATTTCTATAGTGATCAGCTTTAAGAGAGAGTGTCAAGGTTGAGATTAAGAAAATTAATTATTTTAAGACACTTTGTGGTCTCATGAACTTTGGAAAGGTTCATGATTCCCAACATAATCATACATCATTTTAAAGGCTGCTGTACTGTTCTGACTTTCAAGTTGATGACTGTCCATAAATCCAATGGTTAAACATTCTGTAGCAGTAAGGATTGTTCCATGAAAGAGGCAGATTCACAGCATAGGGGGCTGAAGAAGAGATAAAAGGGACAAGCAGTGGACTTTGTAGAGGATGAAGAGTCAAGTGGAATAGAGTGTGAATATAGTGCTTGACTGTTTTACACATACAAAAGAGAGGTGGGCAAAGGGAGGGGAAAACACATTGAAACAATATAACTACATTGAAAATATATTCAGTGACTGTCCATGGGACTTTTTTTAAATAAAATTATTATTTCATTTTACCAAATCAAGAGGATAGTTTATACAAAAGTTGGAGAAAACAATTAAAATGGCAAATATGCTCATCTCAAGATTGCTTTCCATTATCACAAATCATTTGCATTCTTAATGTAGACATAATTTTAATTTTAGGTAATTACTTTAATTACTGCTTCTATAATGCATTTAGTAATTTCTATAATGCATTTATATAATATATATATATATATATATATATATATATCTGTGTGTATATATATATGTATAGCAAATTGTTTATTATTCTATATATGGTTTAATATGAACAAATTCATTAATCTTTTTCTTCCATTGTGATATACATCCTTCTTACATAAAGTAATAGTATTATTAATTTTTTGACATATTGCTTTCAACTGTAAAAATCATACTTTATCTGCCATGATTAATTTTTTTTTTCATGTTTTCTTTAACTAGACACTTAGCTTTATTTGGATAACATTTTAAAAGAACGTTTTAGAACTATTTTCTAAAACCAAAGAAGTTGTATAAAAAGTTTATCCATGTTGCCATTCTTATTTTATAATTCTTCTCAAGGATTTTGAATATCATCATGGATATATAATACTTGCTAATACTTTGTTGTGTGGACTAAATGTTTGTGTCTTCCCAAAGTTTATATATTGAAATTCTGACCTCATTATGATAGTGTTAGGAGGTAAGGCCTTTGGAAACATGTATGGAACCCTCAGGAAAGGGATTAGTATCCTTGAAAGAAGAGCCCCGCCCTGCCTTCTTCTTCTTCATGTGAGGAAACAGGAAGAAAATCACCATCACAATCCAGGAAAAGATACTGTCTGCTGAAGCCTTAACCTTAAACTTACCATCATCCAGAACTGTGCCATGTAAATGTTATTTAAACCACCCCATCTACTGTATTGTGCACCTGGATTCATTGAGAGATTTATCTTGTCTTCAATTTTTTTTTTGATATACACAAGCTCTTAAATAGTGTAAATAATGATACCATTGTTGCTTAGCTCAATCTTTCTTTGCATGGAGGCCATGCATATACAGGTTACTGAATAAATCCCCAATATTATGGCTCCTATTGTAAACTCCTAAGATTTTCTACATAGGAAATTCAGATATGGGGAGAGATTTCTCTTTCACGTTGGTTCTTGCTACTTTTTAGTGTGTTTTCCTCTATATTCTCTAAATTATTCTATCTTTCTATCCTGGTAAACTAAGGTTACTTAAGGAAAATTTTACCTCTACTTTGCCTTGGTATAGGAGTTGCTATAATGTCTATTCCCTGTAATCTGAGAGAGATAAAATAGATAAAAAAAAAAAAGAACAAAACACACAAACAAAACAGAAAGGGGGATGTTTGCCCTTAGCTTTGGATATCAGCTGCTGAGACAAAATTTGAAGTGTTCCATTATGTAAAGGAATAGAAAAGAGATGATATTGTACTGTTTAACTATGAATAGTTTTTCCTAATTTGGAAATAATTGTCTTCTATCCAAACAGCAAACTTTAGATCATTTTCTTGAAGAACTCTATTTATTTTCTTTTTCTTTCTTATTTACAGTCATGTTTCAGCCTTGACAGAGAAGAAACTTGTAGCAAAAGTTGGCCAGTGATTTACTAAACAATTCACTAATAAAGGAAAATCTTCATTCCTTTATTAATGTTATTATTTGCTAAACAGCAGGTATCAAATGTTGTAGCTGAATTTGTTTGGCTGCCCAAATCAACCCCTTAAAAGTTAACTTTATACTTTGTGCTAACTTGCAAAATTAGATTCTAATGAAGCTATGCTTATTGTCTAAAATTGGTTTGCTAAATAATTGGCCACAGTAGGTTCAAGTTCAAACATAGGTCACTATGCATTTAGCATTTTTCTATGCCAATTATTACAGACTTAAATATGAATATTAAGTTAATATTAAAAAGCTAGCCAACAAAAACAATACTAAATATCAAATAAATATGTAACCATTAGAAATAACAGTATAATGAAAAGCAATAAGTAATGAAAGCTGTTACCACTTACAAAACTTATATGGACTTACTTTTCAATACTATCACTATGTTTATGTAAGTAAAGACTATAAGGCATGGAATTGGCCATCATAGAAGAAGATCAGGGTTGTGCCTCAGTAGTAGAGTGCTTGCTTACAGCTAACAAAAATGGTGCAAATTAATGTTGAATTTTCTGAAACTCATCACTTTGATCTCGCCCTGTTTAGCTCTTAACTTACCAAAGCCCAGTAACTGTTTTAAGAGACAGATTTGTTCACTCATTCATGTGTCTTTATTTCTTTTTGTAAGTGTATAAACCCTAAGGTGTGGGGCACTAGTCTTGATCCTCAGCACCATATAAAAATAAATAAAGATATTGTGTCTAACTACAACTAAAAAATAATAATAGGCATACTCTGGGTGTAGTGGCACACACCTGTAATCCTGTGACAGTGGCTTGGGAGGCTGAGGTAGGAGGATCACGACTTCCAAGCTAGCCTCAGCAATTTAGAGAGGCCCTAAGCAATTTAGTGAGACCAAGTCTCAAAATAAAATAAAAACGTCTGGGGATGTGTTTCAGTGGTTAAGTGCCCTTGGGTTCAATCTTTGGTGCCTTAAAAAAAAAAAAAAAAAGAATAGACATGCATTATCGCATTATCTTTTGGTTTGAACAAAAACAGAATTATTAACCATTTATTATTTTGTAATACATTTCTGAATATGCATTATTATTATTAGCTGCATATAATTTCTGCTTTAATCATAAATTTAAATGATTTTACATTTATTATAAAAAATACCACTCCCTGCCCAATTATTTCTATCTTTGTAAATTATCCGTTGTATAAGTTCAAAATTTGAAACTAAGGCTAAAGTGTGCACAATGTAATTTCAATGCCACATCACATATTATTTTAGAATATCACCTTGCAGTTATTTAATAAACTAGGGGAATGTGTCTGTGTTGGTATTAAGTATTTAATCTGAGCCCAGACTATGTGAAGTATGTGGTAACATGATGATTTTTGTCCTATAGAAAAGATAGTCCCAGAGTTTCTGGCTTAATTACCTGTAAAAATTCACTACTTTACTGCCAACTTGGCCACATTATTTTAATACCCTTTATTAATATTTCTTTCACAATAACCATCAATGTATAGTTTTCCTAAGCTCTTTGAATTGGCATGGTCATTTTACCGGTTCTATTATTAATGTGTAAATAATTGCTTGACACATTTTTCATGTCATACTTGTACAAGAGTCATGTTTTTGATTTTTTTAGAGAGAGAGAGAATTATTTAATATTTATATTTCAGGTTTCAGTGGACACAACATCTTTATTTATTTTTATGTGGTGCTGAGGATCGAATCCAGCGCCCCACACATGCCAGGCGAGCACGTTACCGGTTGATCCACATCCCCAGCCCCATATTTTTGATTTTTAAAGATTATGTTTTACTAGTATAAGACCTGGTGCTTTCTGCCTAATATTTCCTACATTGTATTAGTGAGTTAATTTTTATATTCTGCATCCATAATTGGGGTTGATAAATCAAAGTGTCCATTGCAGGTTTAAAAATGTGTAGCTTTTTGTGGTTGACCAAAAAAAGAAAAGAAAAAACTTTTTTTTAAGATCAGCTTTTATTCCCATATGATTTTACAGCTCACAAAAATAGTGCAAATTAATGTTGAATTTTCTGAAAGTCTTCACTTTGATCTCACACTGTTTAGCTCTTAACTTACCAAAGCTCAATAACTGTTTTAAGAGACAGATTTGTTCACTCATTCATGTGTCTTTATTTCTTTTTTATAAGTGTATAAATCCTAAACCCATTTTATCCTGTCCCTCTGGCTTGGTTCTTTATTCTCTCTAATTGGAAGTTCTTTCTTCCACTCCTCTGTCCTAACTTAGTTTACAAAAGAATTCTGTAGCAAACTGCATCTTCTTAAACTTAAAATTCAACTTAGCTCATAAGAAGAATTCAGCCATGAGCTTCTCTTATCTGTTAGAAACCAAGCTACTTGTCCTCATGATATCTATTGAGACCCTATACACATATTTAAGTAAAAGACTACAATAAATGAAAATTTTAAATTGAAGTAGTTCATCTCATTTATAAAGTACAATAAACAGAGCGTATTTCCTAAAGCTTATTCTATTGAAAGAAGTGTAAACATATGAGGGAAAAAATATGCAGGTTTTACTTGGATTAAGGAGCCAGTGCCAGGAAATGATTTCATTCGCACTGTGAAATATTCATTACAGTTGATATAATAGTATGCTCTCTCCTTTATTGAGAAGATCACATTTCTATTGCATGAAGGCAGTTTTCTGACATTTCACAATAGAAAAAGAGTAATGTTCTGAAAGTACCTTAATTGATGTGAGCACATGTTTTTTTTTCATATATGCACTGGAAGTTCTGAGGTTTGGCAACTGGCAGCAGGTGAATTGTGACACTTGGAAATCATTTGTCCATCACAACAAATATGACTTGCAGACACTCCATGAATATAAACCAGAGGATCTTATTTCTTATCATTAAAATAATACAAGAACATTGTGGGCTAACAGGAACCTTTTTTTCTTCTGCAAATTACTATGTGGAAGTTTTTGCTCATTTAAGAACTAGTTCAAAATTTGTGAAGACTTCTTCATGTTCTCACTTGCAAAGTAGATTACGCTTCCTGAAAATTCTTATAGGGTTAATGATTGAGAATATTATTTCTAATATATATATATATATATATATATATATATATATATATATATATATATTANGAAAGGTTAATCACCCTAACAAAGGTCAATCAAACTTTAATCTTCAATAAAATTGCTACAACCCAATCACCTACAGGACACTTATTATATTCCCATTTCCATGAGAAAGAATGCATTCTATTAAATTAAACATCACTAATCTTCTAATTCTTTACATTAGCACATTTTACCAATAATATATATATATATATATATATATATATATATATATATATATATATTATCCTTTTCTATACTCTATCATATGAATTCTATCCTTTTCTTTATGTATATATGTGTGTGTGTATATATATATATATCCTTTTTTATATGTAGTATATATACATATATAATTTAATAATATAAAATCAAACATATATACACATTATTCTTATCTCTTACACAAAGTGAGGAAAATAGTTATTTTAGATATTTCTACTATATTCGCTCACATTGTGTGATTTCTGAGAGTTTATTCTGAAAATGGGGATAGAATTAATTATTTTTAAATATTACATTCTTTGTATTCCAAAACAGTTACATTGCTATTTTATTTCAAGAAAATATACCATGTGGTGTTTGGTCAAGGGAGCAGAACCACTGAGGGAGATAAAAGGGATTTATTATGGCGATATGATCTAACATAATTATGAGACTGAGTTAAGCAAACTGTGTAAATCTGTTATCCAAGCATCTGGTGCATTTCCTGAAGTCAGCTGGGCTTGCTGTCAGAGAGCAAAGAAAAGCATGGAAAGGGGGTTTCCAGGCAAAATGTAATAGTGAGTTGGAACCCAGTGAAATGAACTGGAACTTGTGTTTTTCCCTAACAACTTCTATTCTCCAGCTCCATCAATGCCAGCAACTTGCAGATTTGGTAGACTTTGCCACAGAACTGCATATGAAGCATGCATAGCAGCTGAGGTTGAAAAACAAACGGAATTGATGGAATAAAATTCAGCTGCTACACTAAGGAGATCAGCAGAATTTAGAGGAAATGGGACCTTTGAAGCCACAGTCCCCAAGAGAGTGAACCAGCTGAGTTGTGACAATGTGCTCCAGCTGCAGCAGCACCTGAACTTCCTGTGCTTCACTCTTGCCTATAAAGGGTGTACAAATTTCTCTTATAGCCTAACAAAGAAGCATGTCACCATGGCTTGCTGGTATCTATTTTTTTTCCCATTTTTTATTACCTTTATTCATCTATCATTTGGCCAGAATATGGCTGGATAATATTTTTCAGAAAATTAATACAGATGCTGAATTTTCTACATACTTGTGCATCATTTCTCTTTAAATATTTGGACCCTTGAGCAGGTTGCTATGATTGTTGTTGATGGCATCATTGTTTATGCTGCAGTTGTAATGTCATATTGTCATTGTTTTTGTTGTTGATTTTAGGAAATCTAACTCAGACTGGGCCTTATAATATCACTTATTTTTCCTTATAAAGATAGTTGTGGGCATTAAGTTGATATTTGATTCAAAATTTTCATTTGATATAGTTGTCTCTTTGCATTTTTACTGAAGTAAATCAGCTATTTTCAGAAGATTCATCTCTATTTCACATCATAATATTTTTATTCCCCTCAATAAATGAGAGTTTCCATATGTGCTAGAAGCTTATTCATTTTTTAAAGAATATTAGGAGTCAATATTCAGTCCTATGCAGCTGTTACTTTTTTATAATTTTATTTACAATTTTTAAGAAAATTTTAACTTTGTCATTATCTATTAAGGAAATATTTGGGGTTTCAAAGTGTCTTTTACCAATATTATTATTATTTATGTAGCTTTTCTGGCTGAGTTTACACATTTCTGTTTCGGGTGGTTGTTTAAATATGTCTCTAAAATTTTTTTAAATCATTTGATATTTTCATAAATCTGATGACATGCTTACATAAATATTCATATAAATATTTTTACTCTGCCTTCCATTTTTCTCAATTCTTAAAAATGTTTTGTTTGGCACATAGTATTTATACATATTTATGAGGTATGGGTGATATATTGATTCTGGTTACATTGGGAAATAACCAATTCAGAATAAATAACATATCTGTCTCTCCCCACTTCACAGGGCCCGGACTTCTTTTATACATTTGTGTATTTGTGTATGTATGTATAGCTAAAGAACCTTTCATCTATTCTTAAAATTTTTCATTATACAAGATATTATGATTAACTATAATTGTGTTGCTATAAACCTACAGAATTATTCCTTCTACAGAGCTGGATATCTGTATCCTTTGGCCTACATTTCCTCACTTCCTTCTCCTCTCCACTCCTGGTACTACTACTCTCTGTTTTTCTGTATATCACCTTTTAAAATCTTACATGTACGTATATAATGCAGTATTTTTCTTTATGTGTCTGACTTATTCACCATGTGTAATGTCCTGCAGGTTAATCCATGTTGTCACAAATGACAGTGTTTCCTTCTGTTTAAAGGATGAAGAGCTTTCCATTGTTTCTATACCACACGTTTTTATCAGTTAATCCACTTACAACAGATAGTTTTTGAGGAACCCATACAATATTTTCCATAATGGTATAACATTTCTTACTCCTATCAACAGTATACAGGTGTTCTTTTTATCCTCACTGCCGAAAACATTTCTTTTTTGATAATAGCTACACCAACAGGGGTAGGGTGATATCTCATTGTGGTTTTGATGGAAATTTCTCTGATGATTAGTGATGTTGGAGACCTTTTCCTATAGCTGTTGGCCCCTTTCATGTTTCCTTTGAAACAATGTCTATTCACTTCCTTTTCACAAGTTTTAATCAGGTTGTTTGTAATTGTATGATTTCCTTACCAGGTACTTGATTTACAGGAGTTTTCTCCCAGTTCAGACTGCTTTTTCATCTTGTTTATTGTTTCCTCGACTGTGCAGAGGTTTTACCTTTAACTAGTTCCACTTATTTATTTTGCTTTGCTGTTTAAGTTTTGGATCTTATATTAAAAAAAAAAATCATTGCTAATGCCAAAAGTTGAAACATTTCCCTGTTTTCTTTCAGGAGTTTTATGGTTTTACATCTCTATTTGAATCTTAGTAAATTATTCTGTATTGTTTGTTAAGGGGCAATTTTCATTGCTTTGTCTATGGATAGACATTTTCTCCAGCATTGTTTTTCAAAAAGATTATATATTTGTGTGTGTGTGTGTGTGTGTGTGTGTCTCATGAAGAATATGTTAAAACCTACTTAGCAATATATATGATTTTATTTATTGCATTTATCTCTAAGTTCTATGTTCTACTTCATTGCTGTATGTGTCTTTTGATTCCACTACCACATTCTTTCAATTAACATAGCTTTGTAATACAGTTTGAAATCAGCAAATGTGATATCTTTGCCTTTCTATCTCAAGACTGTTTGACTATTAAAATTTATTATACTCCCTTTTAAATTTAGAATTTTTTTTCTATTTTTTTTATTTCTGTGAAAAATTCCAAGAGAATTTTAATACTTAGATCATATTGGATAGCAGAGACATTTTAATGATACTAAATTTTACAATACACAAATAATATCTTTCCATTCATTATTGTCTTTTTTTGTCTCTTTTATTAATGTTTTATCATTTCTAGTGTTTGGCTCTTTCACTTATTTGTTAAATTTATTGCTAAGTATATTATTATTGTTGATGCTCTCATAAATGGATTTTTAAAAATTTCTATTTGAAAAATCACTATTTGCATAAAGAAATGTAATTACTTTTTGCATTTTTATTTTTAATATGATATTTCACAGAATTCATGAGCATATAAACAAAATTCCATAACAAAACATTAATAAGTATAATCCAATACTATATCAAATTAATGGCATACTAAAACCTAGTTTTACTTATTCTGAAAAAGCAAGTCTGGTTCAACAATTGAAAACCAATTAAATTTATACCATCACACCCTGAGTCTAGAGAAGAAAAAAAACATGATTATATCAATTGATGCAGAACAAGAATTTTATACAAATATAATGTATTCATGAAATAAAATCTTAACAAGAAGTAGAAGGGAATATACTTGACTAGAAAGTAATCTACAAAAAGTTAATTGCTAACAGTGGCTAATGATGAATGGCTGCAAACAGAAAGAAGACAAGGGTGACTACTCTTAGCACCACTATGCAATATGGTACTTGAAGTGCTACCAGGAAATGTACGGAGAGAGAGAAAAAGAGAAAGGGAGAGAGAAGAAAGGCAAAAATATCAACTCTGAAGGAAAAAAAGCTGTAAGAAGTGGCACAGAAGTTTGATAAGCAATTTCAATAAGGAAAGGAAAGCAAGGACACTTAATAGCTAATCAGAGTTGTGTACATGGAATAAAATGCACACACACACACACACACACACACACACACTGAACTGCTAGTGTAGTTGAGTGGTAGAGCAGTTGCCTAGGCCTATGTTCAATCTTCGGGACACTTATATACATATGTACATCTATATTCACATACAGACATACATATGGGTGTATTTGTGTGATATGTATATTCCCAATTTGTGTTTTTATGAAAATGAATGTTTTCTTGAAATTAAGAAATAAATCACTAACCTTTGTTATATTGTCAATGATAAGAAAAATATTGTATGCTTATTTTAATAGATACAGAAAAGTAACTTTGTAAAAGCCAATACCTTTTACAGAAAATTAATAGCAAAAATTAAAAATAGAAGCTAGCTTTCTTGAATAAATGAAAGCATTTACAAAAAAAAACTAATCTAATATATTGAAAGCTTTACTCCAGAGCCTGGGAACAAAAATGGATTTTCTATACAATTACTTGACTGAACATTTTTACCAGCAATTCTAGCTAACTTATTAATGTGTGAAAACATATGGTTCTTCGAAAACAAGAGACAAAAAAGGCTATCTTATTTTTAGCTAATATGATTTCATAACAAGAAAAAAAAGGAATATTTTACATGGAATCATTAATAAGACAATTCAGAAAATTGTTGAAAACAAATTCAAGATAAAAACAATTGTGTAATAATTAAGAAGATCTAACAATTCACTTCTGAATATATACCCAAAAAGTTGAAAATAAGATCTTGAATACATTGTGTATAGCAATGGTCATAGCAGCATCATTTGCAATAGTGAAAAATAGAAGCAACATAGGTGTGTTTGAATGAAGAGGATGAATGGATAAACAAAAGGTGATATTTACATAAAATGAAATATTATTCATCATTTAGCAAGAACAAACTTTCATCACTTGATATACCATGAATGAACTTCATGGGTGTCATACTAAGTAAAATAATCTAGTCACACAAAGACAAACATTTCATGATTGCATTTATATGAATTATGCAAGGCAGTCAAATTGAAAAAGACAGGAAGTAGAATGGTGATTCTCAAGCACAAGAGAAATGGGGCATGCGGTGTGGAGTTGTTAATAGGTATAGATTCAGTTTCTCAAAATGAAGACAGTTCTGGATATTGCAATTGAAACAATATGAATGTAGTTAACACTATTAAACTGTTTGCTTAAAAGTGGCTATGATGTAAAAAGTCATGCTCTTTTTATTTTAACAAAATTTAAATATCAGTGGAATTTTTATAAACCAGGAGTGAACATACACATTTTTAGGAAGATACATTTTTTTAAAGTCATAGTTCCTCAAATCTCCTAGGACTACCTTTCAGAAAGTCACTCAGTGTGGTATCTCCTGAATTTTTACAAGTTGAATCCTTAGGTAAAGCTTTTTATATATTTTTTTTCAAAATTATCAATTTTCTATGAATAAATCTAACAAAAAACATGTAACACCATATATATGTATATAAATTATAAATTTCATCATATTAAGGAAAATCTAAATAAGTGATAATTGAAGTCTTTTTCATATTCATGTATTGAAAAACTAAATTTATGAATTTTCTCCAAATTGGTGTACAGATAAACACAATTCATAACTTTTGTGTGTATATGTATATTAACTGATACTGCTTTCAAAGTGTAAATAGAATTTTGAGTTAGAATGGTTAAGAAGAAAATGACAAAGTCACCCTTTCAGATACTAAAACATATCATTTACCTTTATCACTTAGAAAAATTTAGTGCCTGTTCTGAGATATAAAAGAAAAGTCCTAAAGGAGAATAATGAACCGTCAAAAGATCCGTACACAGAGGGACAGCGCTATGCAGGAGAAACAATATATTGACCTAGAAAAGGCTGACTTCTGTAACTGAGTAATGTAAGGAATATACAAATATATTTCAATACTGGGCATTGAATTCAGGGGTGCTGTACCCCTGAGCTGCATCTTCAGCCCTTTTTGTTTTCTGTTATGAGACAGGTCTTGCTAAATTAATGATATTGGCCTTGAATTTACTGTCCTCCTGCCTCAGCCTCTCAAGTCTGTGAGACTAAATTCATATACCACAGTGCCTGACTGAGTACAATATTAATAATAGGATATTGCCCTAAACAGTTATCTCAATGCATTAGAATATAAAAAGGAGATCAGGGGAATTGGGTGGGGAAGATTAGGGGAGGAACTTGGAAGTGAAATTGATCAAATTGTGTTATATGGTTGTTCTTAAATGCCACAGTGAAACCCATTGTTCTGCAAAATTACTATAACCAATAAAAAGTTGTAATATTACTGTATAAAAATTCCTTGATTTTTCAGAATTGATATTTTTTTTCTTTTTGGAGGGCCAGAAAGAAATCAGATTATTCCATAATCAATTAGGTTGGTCATAGGAAATTATCATAAATAGGACTTCATAGATATAGGAATATAAATTGTTGGTAGAAAGAAAATAATGAAAACATTCTATAAGTTAAGAAAAAGAAAAAGAAGAGAAAGAAAAGAGAAAAAACCAACTACAATTACCACAAATCACAAATGTTAAGTCTTAATCTTTATAAACTTTTTTGCTTCCTCCAAATTACCTTTGGATCTAACATAACCCTTACTGGAGCATATATATTTTAATCCCATTGTGTTAGTTCTCCTCTTCAGATTTTTCCCTTTCTTGAGTGCTTGCTTTCTTGTTTTCTTTACAAAACTAATGTACATGCTGTAAGCACAAAACTTTTGAGGTGCTAGGGATTGAATCAGGGTTTCATGCATGCTAGGTAAGTACTCTATCACTGAGCTACATTCCCTGTCTCGCAAAGCAACCTTTTTTTTTCCCCCTAGTATCATAAATAACAATTATATTAAATAATAGGTTTCATGTTGGAATATGCATATTTGTTATATAATATAATTTCATTCCCTAATGTATTTCATCACCCCTCTTCCCACCCCTGACTCCCTAATAATTTTCCTTCTGCTTTCATGACATACTTTTTCATTAACATTTTTCCCCTGTAGCTTCCTCTTTTAAAAAAAAAATTAATATTTATATTTTCAGTTTTTGGCAGTCACAACATCCTTGTTTGTATGTGGTGTTGAGGGTCGAACCCAGGCCGCACGCACGCCAGGCGAGCGCGCTACCACTTGAGCCACATCCTCAGCCCTGTAGCTTCCTCTTATGAGAGA
Organism: Marmota marmota marmota; assembly: GCF_001458135.2. Lineage (NCBI taxonomy): Eukaryota > Metazoa > Chordata > Mammalia > Rodentia > Sciuridae > Marmota > Marmota marmota. Next base: position 9,016,045 of record NW_025999961.1, read on the forward strand.
AAATTTTCAACAATTGTCTGTCTCATTACACTTAACATGATACTGGCTGGGCCAACCATTCTTCTAGAGATGATATAATTTTGTTCTTTATGACCAAACAAAACTCCATTATGCATATTTGTAATGTTTTCTTTATCTATACATCTGTTGATGGACAGCTGGGTTGATTCCATAACTTCACAATTGTGAATTGTGCTTCAATATACATGGGCATGCATGTATCGTTAAAATATGCTGACTTTAGTCATTTTGTAGAAATACATAAGGATAACATAGCTGAGACATATGGTTGCCCTATTTTTAGAATTTTTTTTTAAGATTCTCCTTGTTAATTTTCATCTTAGCTTTTCTAATTTACATTCCTACCAACAGTGAATATTATGGTTTAGATATTAGATGGCTCCAAAAACTCCATGTGACACAATGCAAGAAAATTTAAATGTAAAATGATTGGGTTATGAGAGTTTTAACCCGATCAGTGCATTAGTCCCCAGATAAGGACTGACTGGATGGCAACTATAGGCAGCTAGGAGGTGGCTGGGGGAGGTCGGTTTCTGGGCACATACCTTTGAGATATATTTTTTATCCCTGGAATTTGGAGCTGTCTCTCTCTGCTACCTGGTTCTATTTTTGAGCTAATTTTCTCCCTCACATTTTTCTTCCATGATATTCTGCTGATCCTTGGGCCCACAGCAATGGACTGAGACCTCTGAAACTGGGAGCACCAAATAAACTTTTCATTGTCTAAAATAGCTCTTGTCAGGTCTTTTGGTCACAGTGTTGAAAAAGCTGACTAAGGGAAAATCATATCTCTCATTTATTACTACAAGTACAATTTAGAGAAAAACTAAAATGTTAACAAATTATAATTATGTCATCTGATCCAAGTTAAAAAAAAAATTCCATTGTTACCTGTGATATCAATGTGCATATCTTAAAATTGCTTGCAAGGCATTAGTTTCCTCGGATATACATAACAAAATGTCACAGACGTGGTGACATGAACCAGAGAAAGAATTATTTCACAGATGTGGAGGCTGTAAATGCCAGTTAAAAGCACCAGCTTTTTTTAACGGAGATGCATGTCTCCGTGTCCTCCTATGGCCTTTCTTCTGTACCCTGGAATCCTATTAAATTAGGAAACCAACCTGATGAACTTATTTTAACCCAATTAGTTTTTCAAAGGCCCTATCTGCACATGTACTCATATTCCGAGGCACTGGGTTAGAGATTCAGCATATGAATGTTTTAGGGGACAAAATTCTCTACACAACCTATGACTATTTTAAGTTCAAATTCACTTCAGTGTTTTCAAAGTTTTAAACCCCATATCTTATTATAGCCTTTCCATTTCCATCTGCATAGTTTGATATTCAAATTTAAAGATTATAAAATTTTATATAATAAACAAAAATAATAATAATTTTTATATATAAACAAAAATAATAATTATTAAAATCTTTTGCTCATTGGTTTACTCAATATAATCTATACTGCCAAGAAAAGTTTTAGTATTGTAGAAAAATGGTAAATTCAATAAAGCTGTTTAACAATCTACATACTCTTTGTGGTACCATTTACCCTGTCTCCTTTTAATATCTGGTTTCTTCTCAACTATGCCCAGATGTTACACTTTTCTCTGATCTGTAAGCATCCCTAACAATTTGTCAATTTATTCCTACAATTATCACTGGAATTCTAGTGACTTCTATAGAAATAAGGAAACAGATATTAAAAAAATGGCCAAGTTTCATAGCAAAAAATTAACTGATAAAAAAATTTAGAAATAAGTAGATACAATGTGGGAAATTTCAAATTTAAATAAATATTATTTAAAATAGTTCAATAAACTTTAAAGGTAGAAACTGTCTAGGAAAATTTTCAAATATGAATATAAATTGCTAGTAGAAACTTACTGTGTGTAGAAATGCAGGAATCTTTCAAGGGAGGTAGAATAAAAATAAATAAATAAGTGCCAGGAGATAAAAACTTGTCCAGGTTTTTTCAAGGACTATATTAATAAGAGTAATGCAAGTGAAATATTTAATGATATGAGAAAATTTGGTCATAGTGATAGAAGAAAGCTTTTTAAATTTTGATAAGGACTTCAGATTTATTTTACTTACAGAAGAATTTTAAAAGAATAAGAAAATAATATAATACAACATGTTCTTGTGGTATTTTATATGGTCAACAATAGAAGGAATAGTGGAAGATGTGATTTATTTCTCTCACTAAAGGGAATAGAGACAACTGAAGAAGCCAAATCCATAAGTGGATGCAAAATAGAATCCAGCCTGAAGGACATATAGTTCATAAGTTAGATGAGAGCTGAGCTGTTGTGTTTTTTCTCCATAAATTAATAGGGGATAGAAGCAAAAGACGGTTCACCAAGTAAACAATAAATATTAAAGATCATTCTCCCTAAAGAGAAATGAAATTATGCCATTTGCTGAAAAAATGGATTAAATGAAAGACTATTATGTTAAGCGAAATAAGACAAATTCACAAGGTCATATATCTTCTCTTATGTGCAGAATCTAGAGAGAAAAAAAAAGGAAAAGAAAGGTGGAGGTAGATCTCATGAAAATGAAAGGAAGATCTGTAGAGGAAAGAGATGAAAATTGATGAGGAGGGAGTGTGAAAAAAAGATCACTCCCCCTCATGGGCTCATGAGGCACTCTCTCTTTCTTTCTTTCTTTCTTTCTTTCTTTCTTTCTTTCTTTCTTTCTTTCTTTCTTTCTTTCTTTCTTTCTTTCTTTCTTTCAGTATTCCTCCCCCCACAAATTTTTCTTGGTGTCAGATTGTGTTGGAATGGCCACAGCCATTTGTGCCTCTGTATAAGGTATGGTTTGCCAAACGACATATAGAATTTGGCTTTAGTATGATAAGTCTATGTGGTTCACATCCTCTTCCGGTTTCCAACTATACTTCTCTGCACTGTACTGATCTAGATCCAGAAAGGATTTTTCTCAGTAAATGTGTTATAGAGTATGGGTACCCTCTGTAACATTGAAAGGTATTCTAAACACAGTGTATGCTAGGAACACACACTGAGTTGCTTTGGAAAAAATAACGGAAATGTTGCGTGTTGAGCTATTGGAATGATAAAAACCTAAGTATATATATGAGAGAAATGACAGTGATATAGTTCACAAGAGTGATGTGGCATTGAATTTTTATTATCATTATTATTATTATAGAAATTCAAGTTTAATAAGAAATTGGTGTTATTCCCTTAGAGTGTAGAAGAAAGGAAACAGATGTTAGAGATCTACTGAAATATGTGAATATTTCAACATATGATTTAATTTAATAAATTATATATACCTTTATTATAGGACAGTCTCTATTGTGTCATTATCCTTCTGCAGATAAACCTATTAGAAAAATGTAGTTATACCCAGTTCTTACCTTTGGAAAACCTGAAAAGAAAATCAGTGCTTGTGATACTTAATTGATCCTTCTAGAAGTCCCTCCAAACTCATCAGAGTTATATAATATAGTATGAAAACACATCACAAGAAGCAGAATGAGGTGTCCCTTCTCTGATCTCAATAAATTATAATATTTTTGCTTCTTGAGTACTACTTAAGGCAATAAAAATGAAAAAAAATAAGTAGCCAGGCGCTGTGGATCACTATATGTGCAATCACATGAAGCTTTATGGTTCTTTCCCCTTACTGATGGATTATTCCTTGGAGCCCATAAATTAGGCAAACTGCCATCAATATATTTTATAAAAGGCAACATTAATGGAAATATTTTGTGTTTTGGAAAGAGAAGTGGTTCTATACTTTGGTAATGCAGAGTGATGTAGAAAGAAATATGACCCAGACTTACGAGCTTGCATATTTAGTTAGTAAGTATTTATGTCCCTTTGCCCAAGTAGTTAATCTTTGTAAGCCTCAGTTTACCAATCTGTGTAATAACTTAGCCAGATTTATATTACCTAGATTTATATGTAGTAGAAAAGCTTATGATTCGATAAACATACTAGGACTTAATTATTAGGGTTTCTAAATAGGATTTCAGTAAACTAAATGATTTTGTTTGTTTGTCTTTTGTACCAAGAATTGAACCCAGGGGCATTTAATCACTGAGCCACATATTTAGACCTGTCCCTTTTTTAATTTTTTTTTTTTAATTTTAAGACAGTCTCTTTCTAAGTTGCTCAGGGCCTTGCTAAGTTGCTGAGGCTGGCTTTGAACTTGCAATTCTCCTGCTTAGCTTCCTGAGTGACTGGGATTACATACTGTCATTAGGGACCTTACTTGTCCTCATCTGAGTGCAATGTAATGTTCTGTATGATTGCATCTAACCCTTCACCTAGAAATGAAGTAGAAAGTTGAAGTAGAAAGTTCCCATCTTCACATAGGAAGATGGGAACCACTTCCCAAGCGAGTTATATAAGATCCCCAGTTCCATCTACTGCAGGACTCAGAGCAACAATCATTCACATAGGGATCCAGCAATGAAGAAATGTGAAAATCTGGTTTTATGTGATGTTTGAAAATCAACAAATGCCTTTCACTTAAGATGTTTCAATATGTTTTGAAATCTCATGATAAATTAATAATTTCAGGAATAGTGGCATATTGTTCGTTGCAGACATACATTTCAGCAAAACAATATAACTAGTGAAAATTATAAGTACAATTTACAGACCTGTGGAAATTAAAAAGGAGTATAAGAAATGCAGAAGTTTGTCTTTGAGTAAGTAAATGATCTTTTTTTTAATAATAGTAAGTCTACAGTGTTTGAGCCATAACTACATTCTTATACCATAAGCTCCACACAAAAAATGTTCATTTTTCAGATACAGCTAAGAACACAAGGCTTCCTATTCATTGTGGAACCAGCCAGTGACTAAAGTATCTTTCCAGAAAAACAAACAGATAAACACATGTGACCAGCTGTTTTCATCCATACTACTTTAAATCTCAGAATTTTTAATTCAGAAAAGAACAACTAAGAAGCTTGAGATTCTGTTTGTCCATCTAGCCCAACGTGCAGGGTGGAAGCTCCATCTCAGGAATGGCAGACTAACTGTATGGGGATCCAAACAGACTTCACTGCACTTTGATAGTGGGGTTGCGGTTAGATGCTTGCAAAGAAAAGTGCAGAAGACCATAGACTCCTCTATTTTGGGGTACTCCACACATACAGAAAAAGTATCACTGCAAGAGAAGAGGCCTACTATAACTGTGCCCCCCCCATTTGGAGAAATGGCAGAGGGAAGCCTCTGAAACTATTCCCAATTTAAAACAGAGATTGGGAAAGATTAATTCTGAAGCCCCTTTAGAATGTAAGAAAGTTAGAGCAGGATGGTTAACTTCATGAAGTAACAAAGCTAAATTTAATGTAACATGTGTATCAGAGAAAATCAGGAAAAAGATTTCTAATAAAAAAATGTGTTAGATCAGAATAAATCTCAAAGATTAGGCAGAAACAATAGCCATGAAGAGGTGCCTAAATTTAATTTGATCAGGCTATGGAACAATTCATACCTGAAGGAATAACAAAACAATTGATGAATCCGGTAGAAATTAGTAGAGGATAATTCAATACACACAGAAAGCAAAGAGCATTAAAAAGGTAATTAGATTTTTTAAGGGATTTATACACTAGAGAATCAAAACAAGATCCTTCTCAGTGCTTTGCACTAGAGACATACTTTAAATAAAAAATAGCAGTAGGGACTGGGGATGTGGCTCGGTGGCAGATCACCTGCTGTGTTAGTCAGCTTTTCATTACTGTGACCAAAATACCCAACATCCTAGAGGAGGAAAAATTTAATTAGAGCTCATGGTTCCAGAGATCTCAGTCCACAGATGGCCAACTTCTTTGTTCTAGGCCCAAGGTAGGGCATCATAGTGGGGTCAGGATGCAGAGAGAGGGTGAGGAAGGGGCCACAGGGAAGTTGAATCCTTCCAGAGCTAAACTTCAGTGATCCACCTCCACCAGTCATGCCCCAGGTGCCTGCAGTTATGACCCAGTCTGTTCAAACTAAGAAGGATGGACTAGGTTGACTAGGCTATGGCTCTCATGATCTAACCATTTTACTTCTGAATGTTCCTTCATTATTCAGGACTTTTGAGGGGGATACATCATATCCAAACCATAACACTTGTTTACCATTTATAATACCCTCAATTTCATCCATAGATTAAAAAAATGTTAAGTATAATAGAAAAAAGATTTAATATGCAAAGAACGATATGGAAGGGCTAATAAAATGATTCAGTTTTAGAATACTTGTCTAAACACACCCTAGTTTCAATCTCTAGCACCATAAGAAAATTAAAAAAGGAAGATTGAGTGAAGATAACTATTTATTTAAAAAGTACTGAATTTAAGTTTAAAATTTTACTGGGGATGGACTATTATTGGCCATAAAATGAATTAAATACCAATTTATGCTACAGCATAGATTAATCTTGAAAATAATATGCTAAGTATAAGAAGTTAATCCCAAAAGACCATTATTGTACAATTTTACTTAAATAAAATGTCCAAAATAGGCCAGTCTATAGAAATGGAAAGAAGAGTAGTTGTTTTTTTTTTTTTTCCTTGTGAGTTTGGGTTTAAGGGAAAACCTTGTGAGTGATTCTTAAAAGTAAGAGGTTTGCTTCAGAGATTCTTAAAGAGTCCAGATTTTGGTTATTTTTACCCAGTTCTGTGGCTACAGTAAAACCATTAGGTGATGGGTTGTGGTTCAGTGGTAGAGAACTTGCCTAGTACATGTGAGGCTCTGGGTTCAATCCGCAACACCACATAAAAAAACAAATGAATAAAATAAAACTATGAAAAAAAGTTACCACTTTAAAAAAATTGGGTTGTACATTTTAATTATATGAATTATGTATTATGGAAATTATATCCCAATAAAATTATTAATAATTTCATGAGATGACAACCTGTATTGCCAGGCATTGTGATGTATGCTTATAATCCCAGAAGCTCAAGTAGAGTCTGAGGCAGGAAGATTGCAAATTCAAAGCCAACCTCAACAATTTAGTAAGGCTCTAAGCAACTTCTGGAGACCCAGTCATAGAATAAAATAATTTTAAAAAGGACTGGGAATGTGGCTTAATGGTTTAGCACTCCTGGGTTTAATTTCCAGTAGTAGCAACAACAATGAAAGAAAGAGAACCCTGTTTTAATATCCTATAGAATATCTTCTTTGAAATTTTATTTATATATGATGAAATATTTTTTCTGGAGAATATTTCATTATATTCAACACAACAGTATTCATGGAAGAAATAAAATAGCTTAAGCAAAAATTAAAATTATTAGAAGCTATTATTTCTATATTCATTGTAACTACAAGAAAGTAGACCAACATTCCTAGAATATGTATGTACTGTGTGTTCACACACTCTCACACTTTCAGCTATGACAGGTCATGAAGTGTGATCCGACCCTATACAAAAGTCAACTGCAACAGCCTGAAGCAAAAATAATGAAAACACTGAACACATAGTGAGAGGCAAAGATTTACTCAATAGGACCTCATAGACTAGGAAATGAGCAAGAATCAATAAATGGGATGGCATCAAATTAGAATACTTTGCAAAGCAAACAGAAGACAGAAGAGATAAATTATAGACTGGTAGAAAATATTTGTCACCTAAACTTCTGACCTGAGGATTAAAATATGAAATATGTGATGATATACAATAATCTTTCAGAGACTACCCATTTGGGATGGGTACTGAAACTTAGAGTACAGGAGAAAGTTAAGCAGCTGAAAGATAGAGAATTGTATAATTAAAGTAAAATTTCCTAATGTCATCAATTCTTTGAAAAACTAATTACTACAAATTTATATTAGCAGTTATATTTAAACACAAACTAAAAAGGTTACTAACAAAGAAGGAATATTTATAGACAGGGATGGCAAAGAGAGCTACTGATATTAAATATATGAATAATCAGTGATCTATATTATATCCCTAAAAGTACAAAGAGATAACTTGAGGAATATTGATTCATTGCATTGTTCAATAAATGGATAATAAATACCAGATTCTTGAGAACACTACGAGATTAATTTAGATGTGATGAATTATATCTGTATACAAAATGATATATAAAGTATGGGTGAATGATTTAAAATAAATACACATTTTTCTTCTTTAAGAGTTAGAATCTGGCTTCTCTCCCATTGAATGTGAGTTGAATTACTAATTTATACTATTCTAACACACAGAATGTAGTAAATGGGATGTTACATGGCTTCCAATACCAAGTCAGTAAATGCAATATCCTTGAACTTCAAACAAGGTCATTATACTATTATACTATTAGAGGTTTTTAAGTTTTTGTCATAAGAGGTAATATTCAATTTGAAAGCATATGTCCTAAATTATTTTTTTTATAATTTAGTATATTTGTAAGTTCAATGTAGGTCATGGAGAATTAAAACTGAATAGCAATAAAATAAAATAAAATGAAATAAAAAAGAATAAAGACTGAAATAATCTTGCATTTTCTAGGACTACTAAGTTTTTATAGAAGATGATACATCAGTACATGTATAATCCCCACCCACCCTCAGTTAAAAAAATGAAATAAACAGAAATGAAAACTAGCAATCAGCAAAGAATAGCATATTCCTATGTAAATTTCAAAGAAGAAAGACACAATACTGTTTGATGATATAAAAAAGTATTTCAATGGAAGAACATATTTTAAATATATTTTAAGTATGAATAATCTTTCAAAATATGTGAAATCTACCTAAATTCTCTATTATACAGGGAATAATGAATTTGGGAAAAACAAAAAAAAAGAGAGAGAGAGATTAATAAATTAGTAAGTATGGAAAAGAAATCATGAAATAGTAATTTGAATGCTTTATGTATAACAGAAATGAAAAGACATAAGAGAAATTTTATGGATTCATCTAACATAATTCAGTCCAACTTGATATAGGGGAAAAATAAGGAAGACTAAATGATAACTTTGATTTGCAGCCTAATTTTGAAATAATTGTCTTTATTACATATGTATTTCAGAACAACAGTTAAAATATGGCTTTACCTGTAACAGTTCCTCATCAATTTAGTCAGTATCATGTTAGCTGTTTGAAAATGTTACTCATATAGAAGTATAATTGCATCAGATTATAAATACTTACCATTGAATACCATTGACAATTTGTAAGAGAGAATAAATATCAATTTAAAACGAAAAAAAAAATCAAAAAAGACGTTTTGTTTGTGTCTTCTTCTGGTAATCTGAAATATTTTCAAGGTAATTGGTATTTTTAATAGTTAATTTCTAATAAATAAAAGGTAGAGTATTGAAACACTTAAGTATAGACTCTGCACTATATTTGTTGATACCTGAACTTGCTCTGAAGTTGTTGAAGAGTTGCCAAAACCTTTCAATTAATTAAATCACTATATTTGGCTCTGTCTCTGGTGGGTTTTCTGCTTATCCCAAGCAGGTGTTGATGGATTAGGACATTTCTCTCTGGCTGATTCCTGATTAAATTTGGACAAAGAACCTGACAGCTGTCATGTCTCTGCTTCCCATAAGTCTTTCCCTACATCGGAAAGTACAGAGTTACTACACAAGAAAAGCATAGGGGGCTATTTTTTGGAAATAACTCTCAATTTTAAAAAAAGACTTTAAAATCCATAATTTTCATCATCTCTTTCTCACTCATAACATCCATTTAAATTGAACAAGACAAAAACATTAAAAATTTTTTATTTGTTGGATAAATTTTTAAACAAGAATAAAATATTCTTTCTCTTTTTTATTTTTTTTCTTTATTTTTGTTTGTTGGTTGTTCTTGTTTTGTTTTGGGGGACAGAGTCTCACTAAATTGCTGAGGCTGGCCTCTAATTTACTATCCTCCTTCCCTGGCCTCACAAGGAGCTGGAATTGAAAGTTTGCACCACTTTACCTGGTTTAATTTTCCCTTTGTCTTTTGTTCTATTCACTGGCAAAATATTCCTATGGAGGCACTAAGCAACTCAGTGAGACCCTGTCTCTAAATAAAATTCAAAGTAGGACTGGGGATGTGGCTCAGTGGTTTAGTGCCCCTGAATTCAATCCCTGGTAACTCCTCCCTAATTATATATTCTCAAGTTTGTCACTCTTAATATCAACATGGATGAATATATAATGTTCATATATGAATTGTGAGTTTGGGCTTACTGCTTTCTTTTTAAGCTCTTTGTGTAAAGAGAAAATACAAAAAGACAGATTAGAAATACAAGTTTTGCTAAAACAAAAAAAATTTTAATGTTCCTCTATTTCGTAAAGTATTCAAATAATTTAAGCACTTTTTGTATACTACATCAAGGACAATTATTTTACGTTAATATTGTATATGTTTTTATTATTGCATTATAGTTATACATAAATCAGTGTTCATTTTGATATGATAATATCAGCATAGAATGTAATTTGCTCTAGTTCAATTCTTAAGTAATCTTGATGTCACACATTTCTTCTTTTATAATGGTCAAGTATGAAACAATTCACTCATTTTATAAACAATAATTTAAACATGAACTGCATCTACTTATTGGTTTTGTTTTCTGTACACTAATAGCATACATTCTTTTGCAGCAGGGAAAATAGATATCCATTCACTCATCCCTTTCCCCCATATTTTTTCTGCCCAGAGAAATACGCAATAGAGCTGTTAATGAGACAATTGAGACAAATGGTATTGTGCATAGATTCTTCTTTTCCTTGGTTTCAGTGAACTACACATTCTCTCCCTCCCTGCTGCTCTGTCTTCCCAGAATATGCCATACTCCTCCAATAGCAATAACAAGGAATTCTATATTTTTTCACATAAACGAATGAAGGAAAAACATGGAAAATTCAAATTTTTAGTACAAAAATTATAGTTTAGAGTGAATTTTTAATTATAAAAATTATGACATCACAGTGAGTTTAATTCAATGCATGATTATGAGTTTGTAAAAGTCTCTTAACCTCCATTCGGTATTTTATGAGTGTGGAAAGATAATGTTCATAAAAGTTTCAAAGGGTCAAATTAAGTTTAAAGTTATGTCAAATTAGAGCAAATGGTTAAATGCTACAAGCATCATTTCCTGTTCACTTTCTTACTTGGGTAACAGGTGTCTTTTTTGATGATAATGGAAGTTATATCTCATAATGTCTCATTAGTCATTTTGGAGCTTTTAGAAGCTCATTACATCTTAGTTTATATGATTTTATTTAATTCTGCAAAGTTTCTGGTTAAATACTGTGCATGTAAAACAGCATCGAAAGAGAGAGAGAGAGAGACAGGGAGAGAGAGAGAGAGAGAGAGAGGAGGGAGTGGGATAGAGAGAGAGAGAGAGAGAGAGAGAGAGAGACAGAGAGAGAGGAGGGAGTGGGATAGAGACAGGGAGAGAGAGAGAGAGAGAGGAAGAAGTGAAGAAAAAATAAACAAAGAAAATCCCTGTTCTTTTGCAGTGTATGCTTTAGCAAATGGGTTCCTTTCAGCTTCTTTAATTCTTCACAATAACTGAGTCTTTTTCACTAGCCTAATATGTGCTAAATTGCTATCCATAAACAAAGCAAAATACCCTATGCTGTCCTTTGACAATCTACTATTGTTTGTTTTAAAGCCAAACTTCTATAGTCTGGAAATACTGTTGTCATTTTTCTGACCTCTCATTAATTCCTCTACCTATTATACTAGAGTTTCCACCCTCTACATTTCCATTAAAATTGTATTTTCCCCAGTTCATAAACACCTTGTATTTCCAAAACATAGCAAGATCTCCTTTGACCTCGTTGCACTATTTAATCTGTAGCCCATGAATTTATTCCTCGAAATATCCTTAGTTTCTATGACATATTCTCTACTAGTTTTATTTATTTATTTTTCTCAATTCCTTGGTGGCATTCAAGTTAAGCACTGAATTTCAATTGCTTCAATTTTGTCTCTTTGGCTATAGAAAGTGTTCCTATTTTAAGTCCTGTTCCCTTATTCAATATACCAGTCTAGCTTTAGGAACTTTTTTCTGTTCCTGCACAGTGATATTACTCCACACCTGTACTGCTCTGGGCATTTCTTCATCACTTTCACTTCCATAGCCTTTGATATTTTTTTTTACATGTTTAGCACTTCTGCATTGTGAAACCCTATAAGTAAGAGTAGGACTTACCTCATGTTATTGTTGCTGATTTGTAATTTAGTGAGGCTCTCTTATACTCTCAAAAATGTGGTTATCAAATATAATAATTCAATGAAATGATTAATGAGTGATATTTACCCACTACCATAACATGTACTTTGTACCACTTTTATTCTGCTTCTCTCCTACCTATATTTCAGTTTTTTTCCTTGAAGTTTCAAAATAAGCCCAGAACTATCATTGTACAGTAGGCTCAACTTATGAAGTCCTTACCAAAGATGTTTCTGCATCTCCTCGTCTTTCACAGGATATGACCCCAAATCCTTAGCAGGGAATACAGTTTCTTCATTTACTCACATGATGTTTAATTGCTCCTTCCAATTGTGGTGGTCATTCTGATACACCAACTTTTCTAGGCTGTGATTATAATTTATCCAGTCAAATGCTAACGTGGACATTGCTGTGAAATTGTTTTGGAGATGTGATTAGATTCTATAATATCTTAACTATAATCAATTTAATTGTGGAATATTGTTCTAAATAATCTGAGTGAACTTGATTCAATCAAAGGAAAGGCCTTAAAAGCAGAATTGAGGTTTCCCTGGAGGAAGTGAATTCTTCCTGTGGGAAACACTTTCAGACTTTGCCGAGAGGTCAACCACTCTCTTCTTGATGACTTGCTGATTGATTTTAGACTTGCCTTCCTAGCTTGCAAAAGTATATAAGTGAATTTCTTATAATAAATAACTTAGTATGTGTCTTTTACTAGTTCCTGTTATCTTCAGAACCCTGAAAAAGGCTGGGGTTATAGCTCAGTGGCAGAGTGCTTCCCTAACATGTGTGAGGCCCTGAGTTCCATCCTCAGCACAACATAAAAATAAATAAATTAGATAAAGGCACTGTATCCATCTACAACTATAAACAAACAAACAAACAAACAAACAAATAAGAACCCTAACCCATACAGATTTTGAGACTGAGAGTAGTTTTAAAAGAACAGAATCTTAAAGATGAGTTTTTGGATTGGCTGTATTATGACATAGAATTGTATTTACAATCTGATAAAATTTCAAGGCACTAATGCTTTTATTTTTAATGGGAGGGGGACCAATATAGTCCATGGAATAGGTGGCAATATAAACCAAAAATACTCTTAAAAGAATCTATTTTATGCTCTTATCAGTATAAATTTGGTTTTTGGAACTCATGTTCTGTCCATGAGAATAAAAATATTGTTTTGGTACACTGGAAAGGGGAAAGGCAATGAAAGTCATGTGATTAATGGAGTTTAATATTAGATATCTTAACCCACTCCAGGGTTATTCTCAAATTTCACAACGTGCAAGAAAAATATATATCCTAGAGCAACTGGCAAAATCTCCATATTAGTACCCTGACCTGTTTTGGAGATCATTATGGTAGAAATGCCAAGCAGAATATTTTAGAATTTTCTCTACCTACAAACACAGTAAACCAAAAACAATATCACATTTATGCATGATTACAGAAATGAGTACATAAAGGGCCTGAACTATGCAGGGGTAAGTTATCCCACCATATCCTCCAATTAACTTGCCTTTTTGGTTTGTACAGAAATGGAGGACAATGGATTACTGTGAATTTAAACTGGAGACTAAATGCAGCTGCTGTTCCAGACGTGATTTTATTGCTTGAGCAAATTAATACAGCCCCTGGTACTGACATGCAACTATTCAACTATGCATCTGATAAATGTGCTATTCCTCTTCTCTTAAATACCATAAGATGCAGATCTTTTCTTCATGTGGGAAAGTCAGCAGTTCGTGTAAATTCACTCTCCTCTATGCAAGGAATATCAACTCTACAGCCCTTGTAACAATATAGTTGTCAGGAACCTGGCTCAAGACATCACATTGCTCACTTCTTTGATGATATTACGCTGTTTTAACTTTATGAGTAGGAAAGTCACAAATACCTATAGATATATTCATAAACATCTTTATGTTTCAGAGTAAGAAATAAAACTCCCCCAAATTTAAGGGTCTTCTACCTCAGTGAATTTTGCTGTGGTCTCATGGTTGAACTCCATCTTAAAGTACCTTGTAAGCACAGAATAAGATGTTGAATCCATTCCTAAGATAAAAATAGAAACATTATAACAAAAGCTTCTACTAGTCCTCCTGGATTTTAGATGTAATTTACACCTCATTGGAACGTTTTACTCTGACCCTTTATTAAATAAGCTGCAAGCTTTGAATGTTTGTTATGGTCTAGATTTGGTGTCCCCCGAAAGCTCACGTGTGACATAATGCAAGAAGGTTTGGAGGAGAAATCATGGGGTTATAGCCTTAGCCTAATCAGTGAGTTAATCGCTGATGGGATTAACTAAATTGGTAGGTGCGGTTGGAGGAGGTGGGAATTGGGGCGTGGCCTTAGTGTATATATTTGTATCTAGAGAGTGGAGTCTCTCTCTCTGCTTCTTAATTACCATGATGTGAGGTGTATCCCTCTGCCACACACTCCACCATGATGTTCAGCCTCTTCTTGAGCCCTGGGAAATGGAGCTGGCCTTCTATGGACTAAGACCACTGAAACTCTGAGCCTTCAAATAAACTCTTCCTAGTCTATAGCTGTTCTGATGGAGTCCTTAATCAAAGCAGCAAAATAGCTGACTAAAACAGAAATTGGTACTGAGAAGTGGGGTCACTGCTGTGACTAACCTGAACATGTGGTTCGGAAGCTTTTTGAGCTTTTTTGGAATTGGTGGTAGGAATTTTTGAGATGTTTAGCAGAAGCAAGCTAGATTCTTCTTTAAAAAACAAAAACACAACACAAATAAACAAACAAAAAAACACATTTTTTTAGTTGTTAATAGACCTTTATTTTATTAATTTATTTGTATGTGGTGCTGAGCATGGAACACGGTGCCTCACACATGTGAGGCAACCACTCTACCATGGAGCCAAAACTCCAGCCCCTAGATTCTTATTGAATGGGTTCTTGATTGCTGTGTGATCATCTGAGGATATTGGACTCTTGCTACTTCACTCTTCCAAAGTGGACACTGACAGTGATTCTCCAGAAGGCTTCAGTCTCAGACTAGGGTAGCACAGTTGATCCCTTTTTATCTGGGGCTTCAGCATCTTGGACTGTGAAGCTACTGGTTCTTCCAGCTTTGCAGCCTGCGTATGGCCATTATCCAGGTACTGGTCATGTAAGCCAACCTAATAAGTTCTCTTTTAATAATTATACTTCCTGTGGATTCTGTTCCTCTAGAGAATGCAGACTAATACAATGGTGGTCAGAAAAAAATAAAGATATGCAACAATTCGGCCTGATATGCAAAATACTTTGCCATTTGGGATCTCTGCCTCACTAGAGCTTGAAATGTCAGAGATGGAAAGAGATAGTATGGAGACTGAAAGCTGGGATGCTCCTCCTGAACAAGGTCTGATGAACCATACCGTAAAGATGAGCATGCACACCTACACTCCACTGTCAAAAGAAAGTGATATATATATATATATATATATATATATATATATATATATATATATATATAAAAGAGAGGGCTCAATTTGGCCTTGAAGGTACAAATAAGTTGCTGTGGAAATAGAACAAATACTTGCACTATGTTATCTTTCTCACAGCTTAAATTTATGACTCCATTAGGAATTCCCTGTTATCACTTGACACAGGAAAAGAAACTGTGAGTCTGGTATACAGATGACTCTATATCCTGGTAACCGTGAAAGTGGACAGCTGTAGCACTGCCACTCCCCCTCCTTTATGGGATAGCCTAAGAGGACATGGTAGAAAATCCTGCCTCTGAGCAGGGTATGCTCCATGGAAGTCTGAGAAATCCAAAAATTCCTCCTTATGTAAGTTTTATCCTCTGTGAAGTGTATATAAGTAATAAAATATAATATGTTCTGCAGTCCGGCTGCAGCAAAATAACCGGGGGGGGGGGTGACAAGCAACTTGTGTAGATTGATACAGCAGGAATGGGAGCCGTTTATTGTAGGACAGGAGCGGTATTTATACATTCCACACAGCTTATCTTAATTAGCATAAACTAGATACATCAGTCAACCAATAAGAAATCTCCACACTTAGTGGCTCCCTGGTGTTACTTCACAAACCACTCCCTCTGGCATTTTGCCAGGCACCATCCAGACTTGTTTACAGACTCTAACAAATATGAATATTTTAAAATGATATATAATATACATATATTTATAATTTAGAGCAACATAAGCTATCTTCTAGGCATTAATTATGTTTTCTACAACTGCTCAAAATACATTATACCATTTCTTGATCCTTTTTAAAAAATGTATGTTAACATACAAAAAAAATCTAGTATAATAACTACTTAGCTATTAAAAGAAGGAGTTTGTCCTGGGCATGGAGATGCAAGCCTATAATCCCAGCTGTGTGAGAGGCTGAGGCAGGAGTATAGTGAGTTTAAAGCCAGCCTCAGTGAAAGAGATGCACTATGTAAGTGAGACCCTGTTTCTAAATAAAATACAAGATAGGGTTGGGAATGTGGCTCAGTGGTTGAGTGCCCCTGAGTTTCCTCGCCCCACTCCATCCCCCCAACAAAGGTGTTTGTGAATTGCTAGACAGGACTGATGATTGATTTTTTTTTTTATGGCTAATAGATTGAAATAGGCCCCTCAATGTCAGCCAGCCATATATGATTCAAGTATATGAATGAACACTCCATTGTTGTATAATGTCATTAAAAAGATTTAATGTGTGGAGTTTAATGTTGAAAGACGGAATGCTTAGAATAATTAATGATATGCCAACTTATGGGCTTTTTTCTGGTTTTGATTCACAAAACATATTATCTATAGCAACATAAAGTGTCATGAAAATAGAAGTAAAAAACACATACAAAAAAAAATAGTGCCAAACATTTTGAATTAAATCAACAAAGGATAACTTAAAACTGACATCCTTTTAAAATACCATTATGAAACAAGAATTCACAACAGGAGTTAGAAATGTCAACTATGAAGAATGAGTTTCTCTGCTCTTGTCAATGTAACAAAAGGCCTCAAATACTGTTTTGAGTACATTCAATCTTTTCATATTTAAAAATACCTCAATGGATGAAAAATCACTATTATCCTAATTTAAAAGCATATTACACATATACCTTTTATGCACTCATTTTATTGATAGCCCACTGGCATTTTGCATATCTCTGTAGATGTCTGACAGGCATTGTTAATAGTTGAAATAATCTGCCAGGATAAGTGAGACTTTTTGGAATTTTTTTCCTTTCTCTGAATGAGGGCACATGGTAAGAACATGTTCTTCTATGGTTTTAGATTTTCCTGTGTGAATACTGATTTATAGAAATGACTCTGTCCATTCTAAAGACATGAAAGAACATATTTGAACAAGACAGAACATGCTAAAAATGGCAGGGGGGGATACTTAATATAACCTGCCCCTTAATGGTTTTAATGGTATTCCTCAATGATACCATGGAGTTCCTTAATTAATTAATCCTAAAATTGCCTTTTTTTCTTTCAATTGAAATGATAAATTTGCCTCATTGAAGACATTTTTGAATTTGTGTTTGTTTTGCTTCATTGATCATAAGTATTCTAACTGATAGCAATACCCTGAAATGTGTCTGAATCCAGATATCATAACTCATTACCAAACTGCAAACACTCTTTTTATCAGGAACTCATGGTAAAATTATTGCTTATTTAAAAATTATGTTCCACAATATAAGTACACTTAAGGCTAGGTGAGGTAAGCTGTGCCTTTTAGGACACATTATACTTAGTTTAAAAGGGTCCATGTTTTGGTGTCCTAATCATAAGAGGGGTATGGTCCGAAGGTAGGCAAAAGTAATTCATCTATAAGTGACTTTAGCTACTGACTATACTGAACTTTTTAATGAACTGCATAGTAGTTTGGGGACAATAGTTAATTTATCCTCACACGTATCATAATTGTGAATTCCATTACTGATGTTTGCACATTTTTTAAGTTGAATATTAGAAATTCTTAAAATTTATACATTAATTTTGTGCTATGTAAAATTGCTAAATTTCCTTAGTAGTCCTAATGTTTATTTGGTGTAAGTAATTTTTTTTTCTTCTTTCCTGATACCTAAAAGTGCTAAATAAAATCATTGGGAAAACCTTTCTTTCTTTACCTTAACAGTAGTAGTTCTTTGTATTTGTTACTCAATATTGTTTCAAGAGGATACAACTTATGATCAATATTATTGAAGTGTTTTTTACCTAAGAAAACTATTGAGTCTACCTATAAGTAAGGTATTCTCTCATTTTTTTCTCAATTGTTTTACTAACTTTTGAATCGCCTTCTCCCACCATTCATGTGTTTTACTGTGTATAGTTTCATTATCATAATAATCTATCAAATAATAGTAGAACCAGTTTGAGAGTATGTTCTGGTTTGGGTATGAGGTGTTCCACAAAAGTTTCTGTTGATTTGGAAATATTCAGAAGTAAAATGATTGGATTGTAAGAGTTGTAACCTGTTTGGTCCATTCAAGTTTAGACTGACTGGTTGGTAACTGTATCCAGGTGGGGCATGGCTGGAGGACGAGGGTAATTGGGGACTAAACTGGAGGATCCATCTTTTCTGTGGTTCATTCCTCCGCCCCTCTCCCTCTGTTTCCTTACCCAGCCATAAGCTGAGAACTTTTCTTCTTCTAGGACCTTCATCTTGCTGTGCATCCTCATCTTGGGTCCACAGCTATCTATGGATGGAGACTTCTGAAACTTGAAGCCCAAATTCCAAATTTTCCTCCTTTAAGGTGTTCTTTGTTAGGTGTTTTATTCATAGCAACTTAAAAATTAATGATAATAGAGTATAATACAATTAAATAATTCTTATTTCTTTGCTTATAGAATTTCCATTTTAATAATAATTGAAGAATTCACCTAGAAGTAAAGTTAATTCACCTAATTTTACTATTTTTTGAAATATGTTCAATATGCTGATAAGAAATAGATAGGAGGTATTTCAGAGAGCCAAACAAAAATACTACTTTTAGAATAATTAGACAGCATCAGTATACAACAGAAGTGGTATTGAGTTTTCATATTTTGTCAAATAACATAAGCTTAAGGGTAAATATTTAATTAGCTTCATATATTTTTCTTGCCTCAACAGGACAATACTAAGTTAAATGGCTTTCTATTTTTAACTGCATTGATGTCATTCTTGTCCTGGTTTGTGCTAAGATTCACAAAGCTTTACCCACAATCTCCATTGCACCATAGATACACGGGCAGTGAAAAAGATAAATTACACAATGTATTGGTATTATTATTAATGTAGTGTAACCTGCATGGAAGGGTCTTTGAAACCCCTCCTAACCTCCTAAAGAGTCTTGGGAACACCTTCCCTGTGTTTCAGTGGATCAAACTTTGAGACTTACTGGTCTAAATCACAGCCCATAACAAAAGAAAGAGATCATTGTAAAATGCTAAAATAGAATTAATTAACATAGGAAACTATCCTATATGGGAGAACTTAAGAGAGTGTTGGAGAACCCAGTACTTCTGTGTTTGTTTGTTTGTTTGTTTGTTTAGGAGTCCAGAGCTATGCTCGATGTTTCAAAATGCATATTGGAAGGTGAAAGGAGGGAAAATAAAAATATATCATGGGGGAAAAAATTAGACAGAAGTAAACAAAAGAATTTTATATGACTCTACCACTTCCTTAATCATGGGTAAAATGAATTTATTACATTGTCACAATCATTTCAATAGGTTCTATACCACTTCAAGTATTTGTATGGTATAAGCTACCTCTGCAAAATATGAAATGCTTAGCTATAAAATATGTAGATGGCAGCATTTTAATATATTTATGATAATCAAAGGAAGTTATAAAACATGATTGACAATTTTTTTTTGGATTTCACGTACTGTTAGTTATTTTAGATTTAGTTAAATTTAAATGTAACTTGTTGTGTTTTTTTCTCTTTATGTGTCCCAACTAAATCATTTTATTACACACAATAAAAACAACACAATAGTTGATTTGATATAATGTGCTTTTATTTTGGTATATCATTTTACAATAATGAGTCAAATTGGAAGTGCTTCTGTCAGTTTCTAAATGTAGAGCATAATACAAAGCTTAGTTTTTTTTCCCCACAATACTTGTGGTATTTCTTCAGTTTCCTTGAAAGTAAAATTTTTCCCATTTGAGTCTCTTAATATCTTTTTTCAAAGTATACAGTTTGTCCCTAGAGTGCTGTTTTTCTAACTAATTGTGTATAATTCTCATACTTCTTTTAGGAGGTTGACTCACTTTCTTGACTTACTGAACTCTAAGCACATGGTTCTATTCAAGCATGTCATTGTGAAATCCTGATATGAATGCATTTAATTTTTTTTCTTATTTGTTTACTTGACATTTCTTTCCTAAAATTAAAAATGAGTTTCTTGAAGATAGCATATTATTGGGTATTGCTTTTTGATACAATCTGCTAGTATATGTCTTTTGATTGATGAGTTTAGGCTATTAATATTCAAAGTTATTGAGATATGATTTGTATTCCTTGTCATTCTGAATTATTTCTAGCTTTTAATTTGACTTAGTTTCTCCTTTGGTTGAATACTCCTTTAGTGTAGATCTTCCTTTTACTGGTTTTCACTTTTTTTTTTTCACTTCATCCTCATGAAATATTTTGTTGAGAATTTTCTGTACTGTAGGCTTTCTAGTTGTAAATTCTTTTAAATTTTTGTTTATCATGGAAGGTTTTAATTTCATCTTCAAATCTGAAACTTAATTTTGCTGTACATAAAATTCTTATTTGGCATCCATTTTCTTTCAGAGCTTGAAATATATTATTTCAGGACCTTCCAGCTTTGAGGATCTGGGTTGAGAAATCCATTGAGATCCAACTAGGTTTCCCCCTATAAAAAATTTTATTTTTTCTCTCATGGTCTTTAAGAGTTTGTCTTTATTTTTGTGTTAGTAATTCTCATTATAATGTGTCTTGATATGGGTCTGCTGTAATTTTGTAGGTTTAGGGTCCTTAGGCCTCTAGTATTTGATTTTTCATTTCATTCTTTAGGTTTGGGTAATTTTCTGCTATTATATCATTGAAAAGATTGTGTATTTCTTTGGTTTGTATCTCTGTTCCTTCATCTATTTTGATAACTCTTAAATTTGGACTTTTCATGTTATCCCATCATTCTTGAATATTCTGTTCATGTTTTCTTATCATCTTCTCTGCATGGTCAACTCTATTTTCAAGATTATATATTTTGACTTCATTGACTGAGGTTCTGTCTTCCAAGTGGTCTAGTCTATTGGTGATGTTTCTATTGAATTTATAATTTGGTTTATTGATTTCTTCATTTCAAGGATTTCTGCTTGTTTTTTTTTAAAATATCTGTTTATTGAAGTGATCTTTCATTTCCTGTATTTTTATTTGATTTTAGTCCTCATACTATCATTTAATTCACAGATCAATTTAACTATGTACATTCTGAACTCCTTTTGGACATTTCTTCTACTATGGAAATAGTGGCTTCTGTCGTTGGAGCATCTTAGTTTGTTTGGGGCACTTTATTCCTTTTTTTTTTTTTTTCATGTTGTTCATGTGTTTTCTCATTTAGCACTATGGATCTAAGGCAACACAAATTCTACCCTGTAGACCCTGAAGGTTTTTGGCACCTCACCTTTAATGGTGAGACCAATATGAACAGCACCCAGTATAAACAATATATAGCCTTAAGCTTAATAGGTCCCATTAAGGCATCTACTGCTGTCTCACATTAAACCAAAATGATGAGTTCAATAACTATTTAGAGTATAAACAAAATTTGCTAAAACAATTTCAAATGGTGGACGAGAGAATAGACGTGCATAATATGCAATGTTTTCAAGGGAGGAAGACAGAAATTAGAAGCAAAGATTTACTGAAAGAAAGGAAGAGAGGCCAACAGAGATTGGCAGTTCATTGGAGAAAAGTTGGAAAGAAACTCCAAACAAACAAACAAACAAACAAACAAACAAAAAAAAAACAGACAAGTGATAGGAAGAATACAAAGAGAAAAAAAATGAAGTATAAAAATTCAACAAAAATGCAAAACACCATAAATATATCATTGTCTTCCATATACTGATGCATAAAACACACCCTGATCCAAATATGGTAGAGATGTTAGCAAATAGAAAAATAACATAAAATAAATCTTCATGGAAAGTCAAACTGTCTCCATCAGCATTCAAATGTTTCTCAGTTCTGTCTCTGATGTCTCATGGGATCACCAGGCCCAGATCTGCCCTCACAAACCCAGTCACTATCCCACCAATCTGGGCTCCAGATACCACAGGCTTCAGATACCACATGCAACAAAATCTGGAGTCTCTCTCGCAGTGGTCCTCTAGTTAGTGGTAGCAGTCAAAGAGGTGGTGGGTGGTGGCAGCATGCGGAGGGTCAGTAGCAGTGGTACTAAAACAGTGTCTGCTATGGAGACTGCAATGGTCACTGTGGGGGCAGCATAACCAGGCAATCTCTGAGAGGCAGCAGCAATATGTGTTGGGGGCAGCAGTGTCTGCAATACAGTAATGGATGGCTGCAGCTACATGGGCAGGAGCACCGAGAAGGAAGACTTCCAGGCGACCTTGGTGTGGCAGCACTGGTATCAGAGGCAGCAGTGATGAAGGCAGTGGTGCAGGTGGAATTTGATTGGATAAGAGACCTTCAGGCATCAGCAGCATGGACCTCAAAGGTAGAGTTGGAGGTAGCATCAACCATGCCCAGAGAAAAGACCTTTGGGCATGGCAGCAGTGTCTGCAGCAGTAGCAAGGGACTCACCTCATGGGCAAAGACATCCACAGTCTCAAGGTGAAAGCATGGGAAAAAAAAACATAACACTCATATGTATTGCATAAATAAGTAGCAGTTTCCATGCTTCTCTCAGATAAAGTATTTTTCAAGCAAAAGTTAATTAGAAGAGACAAAAATGGACATTTTATACTTCTTAAGGGATGTATATATCAGCAGAACATTACAATTATGAATATTTATACCCCAAACAATGGAGCATCTACCTACATCAAACAAACCCTTCTTAATTTCAAGAATCAAGTAGACCACAACACAATAACACTGGGTAACTTTAACACAGCTCTCTCAGCACTAGACAGATCTATCAAACAAAAACTAAATAAAAAAAATCTATAGAACAAAATAATGCAATCACCAATTTAGAACTTATAGATATATATAGAAGATTCCATCTATCAACAAGTGAATATACTTTCTTCTCAGCAGCACATAGCTCCTTCTCTAAAATATGCAATATATTATGTCACAAACCAACTCTTAGTAAGCACAAGAAAACAAATAAAATACCCTGCATTCTATTGGATCACAATGGAATGAAATTAGAAATCAATGATAAAGGAAAAAAAAATAGAAGGTACTCTAACAAATGGAGACTAAATAATACACTGTGCAATGATGAATGGATAGTAGAAGAAATCAAGATGAAATAAAAAACAAATTCTTAGAGGTAAATAAGAACACTGATACAACATATTATAAACTCTGGGACAGTTTGAAGGCACTACTAAGAGGAAAGTTTATTGCACTAAGCACATTAATTAAAAGAATAAAAAGTCAATAAATAAATGACCTAACACTGCATCTTAAATCACTAGAAAAAGAAGAACAAATCAATACAGAAAGCAGTAGAAGACAGGAAATAATGAAAATCAGGGCTGAAATCAATGAAATTTAAACAAAATAAATAATTGGAAAAATTGACAAAACAAAAAGTTGGCTCTTTGAAAAAATAAATAAAATAGATAAACCCCAGGCCATGCTAACAAAGAGAAATGGAGAGAAAACTCAAGTTGCTAAAATACAAGATAAAGATGAAAATATCATAACAGACATGTCTTGAATACAAAAGATAATTAGAAACAATTTTAAAAATTTACACTCCAATACAATAGAAAATATAGAAGACATTGACAAATTTCTAGAGACATATGACCTATCCAAATTGAATGAGAAGGGCATACATGATTTAAACAGATCAATTGTAAGTAATGAAGTAGAAAACACCATCAAAAGCCTATCAACCAAGAAAATCCCAGGACCAGACAGATTCTCAGTCAAGGTCTAAAAGACTTTCAAAGAAGAATTCACACAAATAATCCTCAAAGTATTCCATGAAATAGAAAAGTAGGTAACCCTTCCAAACTCTTTCTATGATGATAAAATTACCCTGATACTAAAATCAGACAAAGACACATCAAGGAAAGAAAACTTCAAACCAATATCCCCATTGAACACAGATGCAAAAGTTCTCAATAAAAATTCTAGCAAATCACATACAAAAACATATTATAAAGGTAGTATACCATGATCAAATGAGGTTCATCCCAGGGATGAAGGGTTTGTTCAACATATGAAAATCAATAAACATAATTCATCATATTAATAGACTTAAAACAAGAATTGTATGATCATCTCAGTAGATGCAGAAAAATCATTTGACAAAATAGAGCACATCTTCACATTCAAAATACTAGAAAAACTAAGGATAGTAGAACATACCTTGACATTGTAAAAGCTATATATGCTAAACTCAAGGCCAGCCCATCATTCTAAATGGAGAAAAATTGAAAGCATTCTCTTTAAAAACTGGAACAAGGCAAGAATGTCCTCTTTCACCACTTCTATTCAACATCATCCTTGAAATTCTAGCCAGAACCATTAGATAGAAGAAAAAAATTAAAGGGATATAAATAGGTAAAGAAGAACTCAAATTATTACTATTTTTCTGATGACATTATTCTATATCTAGAAGATCCAAAAAAATCCACCAGAAAATTTCTAAAACTAATAAATGAATTCAACAAAGTAACAGGATATGAAATCAATATTCATAAATCAAGTGTATTCCTATACATTAGCTATGAATCTACTGAGAGAGAAATTAGATAAACTACCCCATTCACAATAGCCTCAAATGAAATAAAATACCTAGGAATCAATCTAACAAATGAGGTGAAAAACCTCTACAATAAAAACTACAGAACACTAATGAAAGAAATTAAAGAAAACCTCAGAAGATGAAAAAATCTCTCATGCTCCTTGGTAAACAGAATTAATATTGTCAAAATTGCCATACTACCAAAAGTATTGTACAGATTTAGTGCAATTTCTCTTAAACTCCCAGTGACATTCTTCATAGAAATAGAAAAGGCAACCATGAAATTCATTTGGAAAAATATGAGATCCAGGATAGCCAAAACAATCTTTAGCAAGAAAATTAAAGCATGAGGCATCACTATACCAGAAATTATACTATAATACAGAGCAATATTACCAAAAATGTCATGATATTGGCACCAAATTAGACATGTAAACCAATGGTACAGAAGAGACGACCGAGAGACAAACCCACATATATATGGATATCTCATACTACACAAAGGTGCTGAAGATAGTCACTGGAGAAAAGATAGCCTCTTCAACAAATTGTGCTGGCAAAACTGGAAATTCAGATGTAGCAAAATGAAATAAAATCTCTATCTCTCACCCTGCACAAAAATCAACTCAAAGTGGATCAAACACTTAGGCACTAGAACAGAGACCCTGTGCCTAATAAAAGAAAAATTAGGACCCCATCTTCATCATGTCAGCCCAGGATCTGACTTCCTCAACAAGACCCTAAAGGGCAAGAATTAAAATCAAGGATAAATAAATCGGTTGGATTCAAATTAAAAAGCTTCTTCTCAGAAAGAAAAAATAATCTATAATGTGAGACAATAGCCTACAGATTGGGATAAAATTTTACCAATGCATCTCTGATAAAGCATTAATCTCTAGGATATATAAAGAACTCAAAGCCTTAACACCAAATAACCAAACAACCCAATAAATAATTGGGCTAACGAACTGAACAGATACACTTCATAGAAGAAGAAATATAATCTATCAACAAATACATGAAAAAGTATTCCACATCTCTGGCAATTAAAGAAATGAAAATCAAAACTACACTAATATTTTATCTCATTCCAGACATAATGGAAATCAAAAATACAGGCAACAATAAATGTTGGTGAGGATGTAGGGGAAAAGGTATACTCATACATTGCTGGTTGGACTGCAAATTGGTACAGTATGGAAAGCAGTATGAAGATTATGGAAAGCAGTATGAAGATTCCTCAGTAATCCTGGAATGGAACCACCATTTGACCCAGCTATCCCACTCCCAAAGGACTTAAAATAAGCATACTACAGTAATGCAGCCATGTCAATGTTTATAGCAGCTCAAATCACAATAGCCAAACTATGGAACCAACCTTGGTGTCCCTCAATAGGTGAATGGATAAAGAAAATATGGCATATATATTCAATGGACTATTACTCAGCTTTAAAGAAGAATGAAGTTATGGCATTGCCAATAAATGGATGGAGTTGAAGAATATTATGCTAAGTGAATAAGCCAATCTTAAAAAAAACAGCCAAATGTTTTCTCTAATATGTGGATGTTAATTCACAGTAAGGGGGGGTGGGTGCTAGAGAAGAATAGAGTTACTTTAGGGAGAAGAATGTGAAGGGAGGGAAGGGGAGGGGATGTGGAGATAGGAAAGATAGTAGAATGAAACAGACATTATTACTATATGTATATATGTGACTGTGTGACCAATATGATTCTGCAACATGTACACTCAGAAAAATGAGAAATTATATCCCAACTATGTATGATATATCAAAATGCATTAATGCATTCTACTGTCATGTATAACTAATTAAAATAATTGAAAAGTTAAAAAAGTTTGTCTACTGTGTTAAATTTTGTAATTCTTTATTCATTTCTGTCTGTTTTGTGTCTTTGTAGCATGACCAGACAATATGTCCAAATACTTTTAACTCTTCTGAAAATAATAGAGCTTTTTAAAGCTTTCCTTTCAGTTCTGCATCATGTTTAAATATTAAAATCCATGTAAGAGTTGAGTGCACATATCATCTTCGGGTTTTGTTCAAATCATCCCATAGTTTTCTTTTATATGATATAAAGTTGTTACTATTCTCCATGTACATGAATATTTGTTTTTGTACATGGATGAATATATTACTTTCAGAATATTTTCAAAAAGAGCACTTAACTTGCATTAGTGGCACATTTTTATTAATAAAATGTCTCTTGCTATTAATAGACAAACATCTAATACTAGATTAATACTTCTGCATAATATCTTTAAATGAACACATTTTCAAAGTGATTCAAATCTGGGTAATGATGGCAAAAAACATCAACAAAAATAATTAAAACAAAACAAAACAAAGCAAAAATGAGCATCTAATTTATCTATTTCCAAAAAGTACTAACACCAGAATCAGATTTAACAAAATCTTAGTTAATCTTAACTTTAGGGTGTTTAATTGCCTGGAATGCTTTCAAGATCCCTTGTCTAATTCTGTATTTTATTCAGAATTTTAAAAATTCTTTAAAAAGAATATTTAATTTAAAACCACAGTTTTTTTTAGAGTGAAATAAATTTTATTCTTTAAGGCAAAACCCTCAGGAGCAAACATAAAAGGAAAGAACTGCAATACAATGGTGAGAAATAAATACCAAAAAAATGAGGGACAACTAACTCAGGATAAAAAAAGATAAATTTCAAATAGGCAGTAGGGAAAGCCATAGATCAAATTTAAAAGATTTAAAAGATTCATGAATCAATAGTCTGATACCTCTGATAACACTGGGGTAACAAAATTTAAACAATCCTTTTAAACTGTGAGAGAATGAAATTCATGACTTTTCCCTTTATAGCATTCAGCTTCATGTCTCAGTTTTTTCAAACAAGAAGAACAGTGCCAATTTGTTCTTTGGAAATGATAAAAAAGGCCTCTCTATTAGGGGATTTGAAATAATTTTATAGGCAATGGTACTGCACAACACAGAAATCCTTATTATGTAAGCAAACTAAAGTTGATAGACCATCTCTTCTTTTTCCTGTTTCTACCATACAGACACCAGGAGCAGTTCTGGGAAAACTCACTAGCCCAAGATAAATATCAAAGAGGCTTGTAGATCTTTCCCTATATGCACCAGTCCTATCAATATTACTGAGGCTCCAATAATAAACAGCACATTGGAAAACAATAATAAAAAATACAGCCTTCATAAAGATATTAAATACAGGACACAAAAGCAGAATATTATGAAACAATTAGAAAAATATTCTACAAATTAAAACAGTGAAATTTAAAAATATATAAAATACTTATTTGAATGTCTGGACTGTATAGTCAAAGGAATAATTTGGAAAGTGAGAGTTATGGAGGATAGAAAAAAGAAAAAAGAAGATAAACTGAAGACATTAAGCATAATAATAATATAGATTATTGCAAAAGATAAAACTGAATAGAAGACCTTCAATAAGACAAAAGAACATATTTCCAATAATATTACTAAGGTTTCAGCATAGTGGATGAATGTAAGTTTTACTAAAGCAGAATAATCTATAATAGAGAAGGAAAGGGGGTAGAGGAAGGGAGGGAGAGGTGATAATATAAAAAATGACAGGAAAAATGACCTCATGTTTCTCAGCAGGAAAGAAGAAAATCTAAATATGTTAATTATTGTGGAACAATGTGCTTACTGTTTTGAAGACAGATTATTATCTAGATTATGTCCAGCTAAACTATAATTATGCATCAAAGTAAAATAAAAATATTTTCAGGTAAGTATATATTAAGCTTTTGTCATCCCACTTATCCATTTTGGAAAATAGAACATACTGAGAGGTTATTTTGATGGTTAACTAACTTTGTATTGGTATGAGTGGGACATAGCTGCCTGGATTATATATATATTTTCTAGAACTATGTATGAAGGCACTTCTGGATGAAATTAGGATTTGAATTTGTGACCTCAGTCAAGTAGATTGCCATCCCCAGTGTAGTGGGCATCTTCTATCTTATTGAGAACCTGAATAGAATAACAATCATGGTAAGATGGAGTTTAAAACTATTTTCCTGTCTCATCAACTGAGCTAGAACATCTTGCCTTATTTTTTCTTACCCTTGCACTGTGATTTCTATCATTGGCTCCAAGCACTTGGGTATTTAACTGGGACTGCTTTAAACCTCTAGCTCTCCCTGGGTCTGCTATTTGCAGATAGCAGATAATAGGACACCTGAACCTCCATAATTGTATGAGCCAATTCCTCATGATGAATCTCCTTGTATGTGTCCTTGTTTTTATTTGTTAAATAACTGATATATATGAGTATCTAAAAAGAAGATTAAGTAAAAGTAAAAGTATGGGCTAAAAAACTGATTCATAACAAGTTAAGCAAATATAAGGTAAAGAACTCCAAAGAAAATTAAAAGTATGAAGATACAAATAAGTAAATCATATGTATAATGTGGCTTATAAGTGAAGTAATTTACTAAATTTATAGCAATATCAACATTTAATATTGACCTCAGCAACATAATGATATATTCATATTTGCAGGATTTTTAGATGGACAATGTATATCTGTGAGTTGTGGTTAAGGAGGAGAGAGAAAATTAAGTCTTCAATTTCTATGATGGGAAGTCAATAGACAATGCCTGAAGGATCAGTTTAAGCATATTCTCTAAACACTGACCAATATATCATTACTCAGAAATTTACCCTGTATCAATTATAAGGATATTTTAGGGGAAAAAAAACCTAATAAAACGAACTTTAACTTGCAACTAATTCACATGTGTAATGAAAAAAATGATTATTCAATGAGAAATGCAGTTGATAAATCAGAGAGAACTGAATATGCTTGTAAATTCTTTGATGATACATGGATATTGTATTTAGCCTGAAGTGGTGTTAATAAGACCACTAGAGAAATGTACTGTGTAGAATTCCCTTTCAAGTATCAGTGAATTTACATTTAATATTTTTATTCGGTCAATTCTTTGTTCTTTTCACAGAATGAATCAATTTTTCTCAAATAAGGCTTAAAGTACTTTTATAGAGTGGAAGTTTGTTTTGGGAATTTATTTCTCTTACTCTGTCCTTTGGCTTTTTAAAATTTTAATATATGGAAATTTTCATTTTATTTTCTGTTTTTAAGGAATCTGTACTAAAGCGTTTGGGAAGTCAAATATTAGCAATTTCATAAGAATGTTGATTGCTAGGATATGAAATTAGTGAATATATCACAGGGCAATGAATTTTTAGGATTTTTCACATATTTATCAGAAAGAAAGTATTTGTATCTCTATCAGATGAATAATATATACACTAACATATGACTTCCCTAAATTCAAGTTCTTTAACCAGTGGTCTATCATTGAATTGATTCTGTCATCAGGGAGGAAGAAGTTTAGGCTCCTGATAAAATTTTTATAATCATATATTTTTAATCCCAACATAAATTCTCTGCAACATAAATTCTCTCCATCTTGAGTTGGGTGCATTTTCTAAGTGGCTACATCTAAGCTATTTCAGTTCTATTGTTAAAAAAAAAGGGGAATGAAAGAAAAGAAAAAATCCATGTCAGAATTTAAAAGCCTCATTTTTCAGAATATTATGATTCAATAGTATGATTAACATATTTTTATTTTTGGACAATCTATATCTGTGAGTTGGGGTTAAGGGGGAGAGAGAAAATCTCTGATCTTTAATGAGGCAAAATGTCTTATACTGATTAGAAGAAAAAATATAAAACATGTGCAATCCACAATAGCTAGACTGTGGAGACCACTTAGATGCCCTTCAATAGGTGAATGGATAAAAAATGTAGCATATATCACAATGGAATATTACCCAGCAATAAAAGAGCATAAAATCATGGCATTTGCAGGTAAATGGATGAAGTTAGAGAAGATAATGCTAAGTGAAGTTAGCCAATCCCTCCCCCCAAAAAACCAAATGCCGAGTGTTTTCTCTGATATAATAAGGAGACTGATTCATGGTGGGATAGGAAGAGGGAGCATGGGAGGAACAAAGGAACTCTAGATAAGCAGAGGGATTGGAGGGGAAGGGGGGGCATGGGGTTATAAATGATGGTGGAATGTGATGATCATTATTATCCAAAGTACATGTATAAAGACATGAATTGGTGTGAAATACTTTGTATACAACCAGAGATATGAAAAATTGTTCTCTATATGTGTAATAAGAATTATAATGCATTCCAATGTCAAATATAAATAAATCTTTAAAAATATAAAAAGGAAATGTCCATTTAACCCACAAAAATAAAAAAAATCAAATAAAAATAAAATGTATGCAAAAAGAAATTCACTCTTTATTTGATTCCCTACAAGATTTTAGTCCACTGCCTTTAACATTTGACATCCAAACTACTTAAGAGTTATCATTCCTAGATGAGAAAAGAAGGTATGAAGAGAATAAAATAGTTTTGTCCAAAAACAGAAAAGTAAATGCACAGCAAAGGTTTCAAAAAGGCTCCAACAGAAT
This sequence comes from Marmota marmota marmota, assembly GCF_001458135.2. NCBI lineage: Eukaryota > Metazoa > Chordata > Mammalia > Rodentia > Sciuridae > Marmota > Marmota marmota. The sequence goes on from NW_025999961.1 coordinate 9,047,624, forward strand.
TCCCCTTCTTCCAATGTGGGTTTTTTGTTGTTGTTTGTTGGTTTGTACTGTGTGTTGTACCCAGAGGTGCTGAACCACTGAGCTGCATCCCTAGCCCTTTCTGTTTTCTATTTTGAGACAGGGTCTATATGTTGCTTTGGATCTTGTTAAGTTGCTGAGGCTGGCGTTGAACTTTGAATCTGCCTGCTTCATCCTTCCAAGTCTTTGGAATTACAGGTGTGTGCCACCATGACCAGATTCATTTTTTAATGAATCTATAATTCAAGTCATACATGTGGGATGTGGCTGATGTGTGACACAAAGAAATTCCTTGTCTTTTAATTTTTCTGCTCAATATTTTCTGACTTCAGAAAAAAATTTTTGCTTTATTACAGAACAAAACAATAGATAACTCAACAAAACTTAAAAATCAACAAAGAGTAAAAAATTGTAGATGTTATCGCTTAACTCTGAAAGTTTATTTAGTAATCATATTTAGACTGAACTCCTTGGTTGCTGGTTTTAGGTAAACCTTTGTCTTATTTTCTTCATACAAATTCATCATACAGATTATTCAAATAAAAATTTTCCTTAGGACTAATGTTATGATTTAGATAGTAGGCGTTCCCCAAAAGCTCAAGTATTAGACATTGCAAGAAAGAAAGTTTAAATATGAATAGGTGTAGTGATGCATGCCTATAATACCAGTGGCTCAGGAGTCTGAGGCAGGAGGATCACAAGTTCAAAGTGAGCCTCAGCAAATCAGTGAGGCCTTGAGGAATTCAGTGAGACCCTGTCTCTAAAAAAAAATATTAAATGAGCTAGTTGGGCTGGAGACATGGTTCAGTGGTCAGATGTACCTGAGTTCAATTCTAGTACAAAAAAAAGAAAAATTTGATGTGAAATTATTGGTTTATGAAATTCTGAACCTAGTAAATACATTAATTTCTTGATACATATTGACTGGGTGGTAACTGTAGGCAAATAGGGTATGGCTGGAGAAGGTGAGTCCCTAGAGGATTGCCATTGGAGCATATTTTGTCCTTGTTGAGCAGAACTCTCTCTCTGCTTCTTGGTGTCATATCCTGAGCCACTTTCTTCCACCACACTGTTCTACCACGATGTTCTGCCTCATCTCAAGTCCCAAGGAGTAGAGCCAGCCTTCTATGGACTGAGACCTCTGAAACTGTTAGTCCCCAAATCAACAATTAGAGGATTTCTTCTCAGGTCTTTTGGTCTTAGCAGTTAAAAAAGCTGACTAAAATATTTGGTGGAAAAAAAAAATACTTGCACTGTTTTTTTAAACTTCTTTTCTTTCTTTCTTTCTTTCTTTCTTTCTTTTTTTTTTTTTTTGTGTGTGTGTGCGCTGGTGCACCAGGGATTGAACTCAGGAGCACTTGACCACTTAGCCACTTTCCCAGCCCTATTTTGTATTTTATTTAGAGACAAGAGTCTCATGAGTTGCTTAGCGCCTCACTTTTTGCTGAGGTGGCTTTGAACTCATGATGCTCCTGTTTCAGCCTCCTGAGCCTAGCTAAATTATTGATCAATAATATCAACATGACTATTAAGTGAATTGTGCAAATATAGAAATTGCTTATAAACAACGTTTACTGTATTTCACTTTATCAAATTAAGTATTTATTGACATTTATTTGCATGATGCATTCCTCACTAAGTCTGGCAGCTAGAAGTTTCTATTAAGAAATAACAGAAAGACATAGAGTCAGTTTGAAAATAATCCAAGGAAAAATAGCAAATGAAATAGTTTTCCACATAATCAAGTATAATTGAAAAAATCTGAATTAGGATCATATTATAATCTTCCTTAGTATAAATATATCTGTTACAAGAAGAAACCGTGAGACAGTTTTCTCTAAGTGAGTTGAGGATTATGTATAGAAAATTCACATTTAAAGAATAGATTTATATGTCTAACGGAGCTTTTAGGACATATTAAAATAATTTCTATTAAAATGTAGACACATTTTAATGAATATTATTAATGAATATTTAATAAAATATGAAGTGATTGAATTAAGATATAGGATTTGTAATGAAGATTGAAGAGTCATCATTGTATATTTTTCTGTTTTGGATTTTTTTTTAAGAAGGAAAGTAATCCTTGACATATTTTTAGTCTATCTTTGTATTTAATAATAGTTCTATTCTGTCTCCAAATTTTGCTTTTTTTTCACTAATTTCAAGAATTTTTTTTATTTTTTATTGATGTCTAATATTTTATTATTTCTATTTTTTTATCATAGTGAAAACTAACTAACTTTAATTTTTGTGGATAAGGAAGCAATGTTAACAAAACATACAAAGACATGACAGTGTCCTTTTGTCTTCAGCTGAAATAGCAAAGCCTTTTGTTTTTATCATTTATTTTAAATTAACCTGGAAACCAGAGTGCATGGACAGAAAACATCTCTAACTTTGTTAAAAACAAAATATTTCCTGTGCCTTGTTATTCAGTTCTTCTTGTTCACAATCATTAAAAAAAAAAAAAGTTCTTGTGATGAGTGAGATTTCTGTTCCCGAAGGAATGTGGGAAGCAGTGCATTTTTCAAACTCAGAGCATTTAATATACTAATAAGTTTTATTGATATTTAAGATGATGATATATTGTCCAGCATTCTTCTTAGAACCTATTTTTTACTTTTTTGTTGTTGTTCTTTTTAGATATGCATAACAGTAGAGTTTATTTGGACATATTTTATATACATGGAGTATAATTTCCCATTCTTGTGGTTGTATAGGATGTGGAGTTTCACTGATCATGTGTTGATATATGAACATAGGAGAGTTGTGTTATGATGCATTCTATGTCTTTCCCATTCACATCCCTTCTTCCTCCCTTATGCCCCTCTGTCCAATCTTCTGAACTTCTGTCTCCCCCAGCTCTTATTGTATGTTAGTATCCACTTATCAGAGAGAACATTTGGCCTTTGTCTTTTGGGGGAATTTGCTTATTTCACTAACATGATAGTCTCTAGTTCCATCCATTTACTAGCAAATGCCATAATCTCACTCTATTAAGGACTGAGTGATATTCCATTGAGTATATATACCACATTTTCTTTATCTTTTCATCTGTTGAAGAGCACCTAGGTTGGTTCCACAGCTTAGCTATTGTGAATGAAATTCTATAACTTATTGATGTGGCCGTATCTGTTTCAGATGTCTTTTGTTTAGTTTTTCTATTTACATGGAGATTTCTTTCATTGAGCTTAAGTAGTCAAGAGTTTATAGTATACATAGTTATGGCTCTCAACATTCAAATACTGTTTTCTGATTTTGTAGTTAATTCAAACAAATCAAAACTAATTTTTATAAATATTACATTTTAAAAAATCATGAATTGTCAAGTGTATATTATTTCATCATCCTTTATTATCACTTGTGTTTACCAGGGACATGTCTTGAAATTCTGTGAATGTCAATTTATATATTGAGAATTTAGAAATTTGACTTCTACCTGTTTTTGGGTTACATCCAATTGGATTCTTCATCTTGGCAGCTTTTACAGGGTTTTATCAACTGCCCCTCTGCTCCTCAAAGCCAAGAAATGGAACCTCAATTTCAGTTTTTAAAAGTACTTTCAGCAAAAATGCTAGATCTGAGTTTCTTATTTTCACTTAATTGTGACATTTAATTATTTGTCATCATATTAACATCTTACTAAGCACATCACTGGAAAAATTTAAATTTTTCTTTAATCTTCCATTTTTTATATTTTTATATTTATATTTTTTCTTTATTTTCCCAGTAAAATCATCAATGAAGGCACTCTATTTTGTAGAAAGTGGTCATGGATTAATAAGAATTATGCTTACATATTTTCTAAATATCACTTTTGGATATGTAGACTGTAGTATAATCTTTCATCCATACCAGTCAGATTTTAATTATAATTTTTTTTTTTTAAATTTTAAATTTTCCACAAATTTAAAATTAAACACCTATTCTGTATTACAATGAAAGGGAATACTTTTCTCCATACTATTCTTATATTTTACTCCATAAATAAAAGAAAGTGGTCATTTACCTCATTCTTGTAAACCAAAATCATAAGCAGCATGTTCTGGTTGATTGGTTTTGTATTGCCCCTAATGATGCATAACTCCCAGTTCTGCCATCAGGAGGTTTTATTGCACTTGATAGTGGGATTTTCCTTGAGACTGGCTTTGGTTGATGGGACACTACACTGTGATTTTTCGAAGAAGCTCAGTAAACCTCTCTCAAGAGGGCTTGTCCTCTGGAATGTTCCTTTATGGACTGTAACTACTGTCTTGTAAGCAAGGCCAGGTCATCAGGTGGAGGGACGTGATTGGCAGAGAAAAACATTATGGTTCATAGCTGTCAGCTAAAGCCAACTTGGAAGCCAAGTGAGAGCATCATTAAAGTTTATCCTTCCAGCTGAAATTTGGCCAAAACTAAGTAGAACAATAGATAACTGATGCTATTATTGGTGAATTTAAAATGTGACTTTTGATAATAAATCCTTGGGTATTAATAAAAGTAAAAATACCCTAACATACCTTGGATAGTTTTAAGATAAATGAACATGGATATTGGTATAAAAAGTCATGTGTTCTTTTGAAAATATGGTCCTTCTTAAGATTATTTTCTTAAGACAATTCACTTAATTGTTGTTTATTTCCTTTCATTTTTTCATTTCAGAAAATATACCTTTGTTATTCTAATTATATGTTTGCTGTTCTGAGTTTTTATTAGTTCAATAACTTAGAACTTTTTCAAAATCTCTGTTCAAGTGGTACATAAATTGTACTAACAAAGATAGCATATATAATCTTCTTCTGTAGGGATATATATTGTTACTTTTAATTTCTTCTTTTTATATTAACTAATCTTTTTTTCATATTTTCTCTGACCATCATTCCAATGTTCTACACAATACTTGTGTAAAATAATGAACAGCTTATTGATTCATTGGGAGAAAGATTATATATTTATTTTTTTTCCTTTACTAACAATTGTCAATCATCACAGGACTTCCTTACCTTATTTCTTTTTAACTAGTTACATAAACCAAACCACAATCCTTTGTTGAATAGAATATTCAGTGCTTATGCTTATAACTAAAAACTATATACTTTGACATGCTTAGCATGTAGCTAAAATCATAAATTGGGTACATTGCTGGAGGTAATTATTCTCTTTATCTTACGTGTTTTCATTGCTGAAAATAATTTATTTTCTTGGGTTTTAGGTTTAACATCTAGTTGTGGCTAAATTTAATAACCATCTTTCCTGGAAAGAGATGGCCAGAAGCCATTTTAGTTATTTCTATCAGGGGACAAAAGATGAATTAAGGTGTCAAAACACCCAATTTGTGACAGTGCATTGTTGAGGAACAAACACATCTTCTAATTGGTAATTGACAGCTTTAGCATTAATTTGAACTAATCATTGCTAACATTCACACTAGCCTCTATTTCCGCAAGCTCTAATAAGTCATTAAAATGCCATGACAATCTTCTCCACAGGTGTGGAAAACCAGATCCTTGCCTTTGGCTGACTTAATTAAGATAACAGCTGGATAGTTAAGCTCAAAAAAGAGAAATCCAAGAGATGACAACATTTCTCAAAGGACCCCAAATGAAAAGGCTAGGGAGGGAGTGGCCTGGTTTGTTGCTATCCCGATTTTCTTACACAGGGATTATGTATTTTATAGGTTCTTGTTAAAGCCGAGAGGAAGAATAACTAAACCACATGAATCACATCATGTTCTGGGAATGAAGCTGTCACTAGCTTGTAGAAAGTTGAAAATAGGTCACAGTATCATGTTTTTCCAGGAAGAAAGTTGCCTAGACATACTCTTGGATATAGCAACATAAGATATTTTTAAAACCTATAAAATACATACAACCTAATTTCTTACAAACAATTTGGCTTTCATAGCATAGGTCTAACATGAGTGAATATATTAAAATTCATCAATTCCTTATAATTTTTCAGTAGAAAATTGGCTTTCTTTCTATAATCTATACTAAGAGAGTATAGGGAAGCCATTTATATAATCACATTTTCAAATTAAATCTTACTTTCTAAAAACTTCTTTCTAAAATATATGCAGTGCTTCTGATTCATGTCTAATTTTTCTTAGACAAAAGCCAAGACAGTTAGATACTATCACAAACTTTTTTCAAACATATCCACAGCTTTTCCTAACCAGTTTTCCCTGTGAATAAGAATTTCCTTGTCAGTACATACACCTTCTGGCAATTTGCTTCAAAAAATCTCCATTTGAGTGTGCCCTATTTTGGAATGGACGTATGTTACCTGTTAAGATATCTACTCTCTCCATCTATTAAATAATTAACACAGCATATGCCTTATTCTTTTTTTTTATATTTACTATTTTTAAAATACTTTTTTAAATTTTCATATCTTATTTATAATTGTCTCCAGGACCTAACATGTTAAGTGAGTATATTAAAATTTATCAAATTCTTATAGTTGTTAAGTAGAAAATTATCAAAAATATGTTGTATCACATCATAAATACCTCCAAGAAATGTCTTTTAATTAGATCAACAGGTCACTCCTTAACATGGCCTAGCATTGTTCTTACTGTTGATTGTCATCCATTGTAATGCCACAGGCAATGTTTGTGACAGAGGACTGGGATAAAGGAGAAATAAAAGCAACATTAGGGTATATAGACTGTTAAAACAAATTTACTAAGATTTCCTAAGAGTACATTCCAAATTTCAAATGTATTAATCATGAAATGAATTCTTTATCATAGTAAAAACCTGCTTTTCATTCAACCCAAACCCAAGTTTCTAGAAACAAGGTTAGTGGAAGATATTTGGGCTTTAAAATTAAACGTATCTTGTGTAAAATCCTATTTTACCACTCAGTAGTTAGCATAATTGGGTAAATTATGTACCTACTGCCTTTCTTTATCTCTAGTATTCAAGATGATCTTGAGGATTAATGAAGATAACCCATAATAAGTCTTGCACTGCCCTGGTAGATTATCTGCACATGACACAAGGCTTATTAGGTATTCATAGTAATATTAGTAGATTATCCACTCATGATGCATGCACTTCATTTATTTATTCTCCATAGCATCACTGTTAGTACTGTTTGTATAATGAACTCCAATCATATAATGGCATAGGTAGTTTTAAGTAAATCACTTTCATGTTCATGATAGTTATATTTAGACTTCCCAATTAGATTTGCCTGAAAAATGCCCAGTGTAGACATGTCTTAGCATTTCCTCAGTTTATTTTAGAGAACACAAACTCTCATCCATCTTGTGTCTCATTTAGGATACAAATCAAGTATCCTGAAGATAACCAAGAAAAAAACAAATATCAATTTGATGATTGTGTACATAAAAATCATTTTACAGATAAAATGACTTTTAAAGTTTGCCTCCCACAAGTTGAAATAGCTTTGAATATTCTTTATGCTGTTACTTATTTCTAAATAGAATATAAGAAGTTATATAAGTATTAATTTAGCAGGAAATAAAGCAGAACTATGACCATCTTCTTGTTAGTATTAAGATTTCCTACTTCCTAATTCTCTATACAAAATATATTAGCACAACCTGAAAATGGTCACTTTCTAGACATCAGCAATATTTCTATAAAGAAGCACAAATTATTATTTTAAACATTATTTTGTCTTTGAGATGAATTTATTCATCTGCTGAATAAAAACTTTTTCATTTTATTATGTGTATATGTACTTTTAAAATTTATTTTTATTGTTGCATTATACCTTTTCTCTCCACTTCTCCCTTCCTCTGATCCACTTACTCTACTATTGTCTCTATTATTATATTAACATATTATCATTCTATGTATTAGCAGGATTTGTTGTGGTATATTTGTACATGGACATGCATAATTTGGTCAATTTCATATATGTTTGAAATACTACTAATGTAGAAATTAAATTTCAACTTACATCCATTATTTCATCTCTATATGTATCTCTTCTTTTTGGATGATTTGTCTACCCCAAATTTAATATATTAGTCATAAACTGCAAACCTCCTAATGGACTGCATTTTGGGAATAGCATCCTTAAAGAGGTAATTAAGCTTAAATAAGGTGATTAATATGATATGTGCTTATAAGAAGAGGAACTCTGGACACAATATACAGAAGGAATTCCACTGTTAGATTGCTTTGGACTAGAGCTCAGTTGCAATACTGACTTTCCCTGGATCCCTAGCCTGCAAGTCTGCTGTCTAAATGTGTAGATCATAGACAGGCCTCTATTCACAATTATGTGTGTCAACTGTTTAAAAGTTCCACCTTTCTTCTCTTTCTCTCTCTCTCTCTCTCCACGCACATACCCCCGCCACACAATTTTTTCCTGTTTCTGTGGAGAATGCTAGTATTCTATTCACATGTCTGTCTCTACCTATTGAGAAGGAAGCAAAAAGAGTTTTTATTAAGATAAAATGAGTACTTTTAAGTATACTATGTTTTGCAGATATTTAAACATAATATAGCAGGATAAAATTCTGTAAGAAAAGTAAAATGAAAATAATAATTCCATGAATTAAATAGAAATATATCAAATATGCACAATCACAAAAACAGCTTCTATATATAGATTAAAATATGTGAGAAGGGATGCAAACCATAAAATATATTTTTTAAATGCATATGATGATTTTTCTACAAAAAAACAATTAAAATGGATGAAGATTCTGTTTACTTAGTAAACAATTCATTAAATAGCCATTCCAAATTGAAACAAGTGTTTCTTAACTTTATAAGAGCAGAAATCTGATGTGAGAAAAGCTGTCTGAAATTTATGTTTACAAATAAATCATTGATGTTTTAAATAATTATATTATGGTTCTTCATTCTACTTCTTCATTTTCAAATCCACTGTTACTGAAAAATCATAACTTAAAAAGTATAATTTGTTAGTGTGGAGTAAATTCTAACTATAAGAACTTTTGATTTGTCTTTGAAAAATACTGTTTAATTACCATCAGCAAATTTTTCAAGAGTATAAGGAGATACTGAAGTGTCTATTTGAGTAATCACAGATAAGCTGTGGAAAGAAAAAGCAATAAATTATCTATGTCCTCAAAGAGCTTAACAATAAGAATCATAAATTAAAATATAGTATAAGTTGTGAGGCTTGATGATATTGGGAACACACAGCAGGATGCTAAAACAAAAAGAAGATATTCAAAAACACTTCCCAGGCAACAGATAAGCCTTGAACTTCAGATAAAAATAATCCAATAGCTAATAATTAAGAAAATAGAAGACTGAATCAGACAGGGCCTGGAAATGTATAGAATTCTGCACTGATATGATCTCAGTATAGATGGTGAATCTCAGAGAAGTAATCCACTGGGGTAGTGTATATCAGTTATTATCATTGAAATCTAAGGATGTTTTTCCCTGATAGTTATCTCAAGCTTAATGAAATCATTAAATTGAGTTTTAGAAAATCATTGCCAGCACCAATTTTGAACATCTATTAGTAAAGTGATATTAATTGATCCAACAGGTATTGTGATCACTTTATTTTAATCAAACATTTTGAATAGAAAGATAGTTATATAGAATTAGGACAATATTTAAAAGAGCAGATGAAGTGTATATATTTTCTTCAAAAGTCCTAAATCACACAGTTTTAGTCAGCTTTTTGACACTGTGATCAAAAGTCCCGAAAAAAACAATATAAACTAAGAAAAGTTAATTTTGACTAACAGTTTTGGAGGTCTCAGTCCATACATAGCCTACTTCATTGCTCTGTGCTCAAGTTCAGGTGAAAACATCATGGTGGAAGGGCATAATAGAAGACGGCAGCTGAGGACATGGCAAATTGGAAACAGAGAGAGCATCACTGTCCAAGGACAAGATATAAATACAAAGGCACACCCCAGTGACTCATCTCCTCCAGCCACACCCTATCTGCCTACAGTTACCACCCAAATAATCCTTATTGGTTAATTAACCCAAAAATTAAATTATAATGCTCATAATCTAATAATCATTTAAGTGCTCAATATTCTTGTATTATCTCACACATGAGCTTTGGGCTCACCTCATATCTAAACACTAACACTAATAATTTTATTCATGAAGCATTTACATTTTTGAGATCATACTAAAATTATTTTTACTAATTACATTTTTATTTCCTTAAAATGATATTGATTTCTATTTCTTCAGAGTTACACTCAGTTCTGAAAATCTGAATACCTTCCAGTTAGAAGTGGAAGTCTGTATAAGCATCTTGCAGTTGTAGTTTGACCACAATACATAGTTAAAAGTATCAGTTAAGAAAATGTAACAATAAAGAATGTAGCAGGATAAGTATATCAATGGATTTACCTTTGTGGATTTTGAAATATTCATAGCTACTTATTACACCATAATGTAAAAAAATGAGATGAAATTATTTTTAAAGAATTTCTTAATGTTTCTGAAAAACTCAAAATCAGCTCAGGCCGAGTTTTTCAATTCAAGTGTTTCCATTTCATCATTTATTTTGTTTTTCTTTTTTAGTTCTTTTATTCTCAACTTTTAATTAAATCTTTTCTATTTAATTATGAGGAATACTGAATATTCTACATTTTATTCAAAACTTAAAATGGTTTTTTCATCATTTTGAGGACAGATTGTAAAATTTGTTTTGAAATAAAGTTTAATGATTTTCACACATTGCATTCGGTTTGAGGATTCAGCAGAAGACATTTTTTTAGACAAAATTTTTAAATTTTTGATTTATAGTATTTGAGAGCCCTTAATTTTATAGGTCTTCATTTCATATTATAGAAACTGATAATTTTGTGTTTTGAAAAATATATTCTAGTGAAAATTGAAAAACTAGTTTTTATATTGTCAAACACTTGATATATATTATTTCTCTTGTCTGACTACACATACCAAAGAAAGTCAAGTATGCATAGATTTTTGTTTTTGAAGATTAATGTACAAAGTTTTTCTTTGTACATTATCTGTTAACTACAGATATTTTATGATAAAGAGATTCACTCTTTTCCAATTTGTTTTCATAAGACTAATTGAAAAATAATTTTAATTTTTATTGACACATTATTATTATTGTGCATACTTATAGAGTCCAATATGTATGTGTGTGTGTATTTGTGTGTATATGTATATGTAAGAGAGAGAGAGATTGAGAGAGAGCACATAGTGTTCAAATTAGGGTAATTAGCATATCTATAATCTCAGTTATTAATCATAATTTGATGAGAACATTCAAAATTCCCTTTTCTAACTATTTAAAAATATGCATTACATTTTTACAGCTTTAGTGATTCTACTATGTATCAAAGCACCAAATGTTATTTATCCTATTTATTTATTTAAAGAGAGAGAGAGAGAATTTTTTTTAATATTTATTTTTTAGTTTTCGGCGGGCATAACAAGCCCTATTTATCCTATTTAATTAGAACTTTGTACCTGTTGCTAAACCTTTCCTCAATCATCCTTTCTTTCTCCCCTCCCCAGTCTCTATTAACTACTCTCCTACTCCCTACTTCTATGAAATAAACTTTTATAAAAATTCCACTTATTAATGTGATCATGAAGTACTTGCCTTTCTGTGCCTGGCTTATTTCACACAGCATGATGATCTCCATTTCCATCCATACCCAAAAATGACAGAATTGCACGGTTTTTTATTGTTGAATAGGATTACAGTGTGTAAATGTGCCACTGTTTCTTTATCCATGCATTGATTGATGAACACTCAGATTGTTTCCCTTTCTTGGCTATTGTGAATAGTGCTGCATAAACATTGGAGTGCAGATGTCTCTTTGAAATGCTGATTTCATTTCCTTTGGATATATATCCAGTAGCGGGATTGACAGATCTTATGGTAACTCTGTTTTTAATTATTGAGGAACCTCCATACTGTATTCCATATATCTTTACAAGTTCTCACTCCCACAAATAGTGTATATGGGATATGTTTTCAGCACATCCTTGCTAGCATTTATAATTGGAATTAAGTGATAGCTCATCGTAATTTTGATTTTCATTACTTTCATGATAAATGATGTTGAGAATTTTTTCAGATATCTCTTGGTCATTTGTATATTTTTTAAAAATTTGTCTATTCCAATATCTTGCTTACTTTAAAGTAAAGTTATTAGTGGGATTTTTGGTTTGTTTTTGCTATTAATTACTTCCTTATATGTTTTTGATATTAATACCTTGTCAGATATACAGTTTATAAAAATTCCCTTCATTCTGTAGGTTGTCTCTTTACTCTGTCGATAGTTTCTTTTGCTGTGCAATTTTTTTAACTGTAACGTTATATTATTCGTCTGTGTTTGCTCTTGCTGACTCCTTTATTGAGACATAATCTAAAAATGTCATGAATCATTATCCCCAATGTATCATTTGCATGATACATTGAGGCCTTTAGTCCATTTTTAGATGATGTCTGTATATAGTAAAAGAGAGGGGTCTTTTTTTTTTCTTCTGTAGGTGGATATCCACTTTATTATTTAAATACCAATATATTTAAATACCAATTTAATTACCAATATTAAATAAATATCCACAGCACTGTTTATTAAAAATACTTCCACCTTTTTGCTCCATGAAAATTAGTGTACTTATGTGCATGGGTTTATTTCTGGGGTCTCTGCTGTTCCATTCTATTGTTCTGTAGGTCTGATTTATTACAGTACCATGCTGCTTTGGTTACCATAACTTCATTATATACTTTGAAGTCTGGTAATGTGATGCCTCCAGCTTTGTTCTTACTGCTTAAGATGGCTTTGGCTATTTGGGGCCTTTATTGATCCCATATATATTTCAAGATAATCGTTCTTTTTTTTCTGTAAAGAGTGGCATTGTTATTTTGATAGAGATTGTGCTGAATCTGTAGATTGATTAAAGTCTAAAAAATGTAATGCCATTTCCACATTGTTTTAGAGCTAACATATTTTGCTTTTACCTTTAAAAAAGAAGTTTGTATGATATTATATTATACAAAGGAAGATACTGAAGAAAAACAGAAAAATAATTATATACCTAGCATAATTATTTACAAAGAATACTATTAAGCATTTATTTCATGGAATTATATATATATATATATATATATATATATATATATATATATATATATAAAATGTTCAGTTGCATAGTTAGATAAATGGATAATTAAAGCCTCAGAAAAAATCTGTTTTTATAGCCCTGTATTAATTGAGCAAATTATTAAGAATATAATGGATTTATATACAGGGATAAATATTACAACATATTTTATCATTATCTAAATGCACAATGATGATATTTGATTTACATGGTTTTAAGATTTATAAAATGACATAATTTAAGCTTACTATACATTAATAAGTATAATAGAAATCCTTCCTTATACTCAAAATGCATTCTATAAAGAAAAAAGTTTCAATTTTTTATATACTAATGGGTCATAAATCTTTTTTCTTCTTATGCTCATCATTTTTAACTTTTGCTTCTGTCCTTAACATAGCATAATAATTGGATTCACGTATAAGAGTGAATGATGATAAAGCAATGATCTTTAATACACAAAAAAATATAGAAAGTAAATACTCTCAGATGTATATTTATGTCATTCATAAACTTGAATTCTGCCCCTATTTGATTTTTGCCCTCTTTATAAACAAAATAATTATCCATCCTTTGGAAGAAGCTCCTAAAACATGACAACAGAAAACATAAATAAAATAGGATCCTATTAATAAATAAAAAGGTAGGATGGACACAAAATAAGTATTAGCAATATCTGTAATATATACAATGAACTCTTTATTGTAGCTTTTTTGACAGTTCCTTGAAAATTTATTTGAGATTCTTTACTTAATATTTAATTACAAAGCGTAAAATAGCTCATACTCTGAGGTATTTGACCTTGGCATATATAATGAAATAGGACACATGTAAAATTAGCATATCACTGTTAAGCAATAGTTAATTAATGAATATTGCAGACATTTCCATTTTTTATGGTTGCTTAAATACAGTTAGCTTCTTCAGTCTTGGTCTTTTACCACTATGTTTACCAAATTTGCACTACTGCTCTTATCCTCCTAATAACTTTTCTTGATTATGATTAGTGCTATATTTGGCCAGAAGATGCTGGGAATTAACTTTTTTGAATTGGTCACTAATGCAATTTAAGAGTTGAGTTGCATAGTAGATCATTTAATATACTCATTACTTTTCTTGTTCTAGAAAACTTTCCTGAAAGACCACTTTATTCACTATTTCTAAAGTTGATAAGGATAAATTTGGTAAATTCAAATCACAATTTCAATAGCACTACATTAATAGCACTATTTCTGGATCCACGTTTGCATGAAGTATTTTTTGCCAAGGAAAATCAGAGCAGGGAAAGGATCCATTCCCCCAGAGATTAGATAAGGAAAATTAAGTATGATATTGTACACAGACTTGGATGGAAAACTGCATATAATATCTGTGGTTTAATGAAGTTATTAAGGAAGGGGAAATTCTAAAAATCTACTATCTATATTTTTAGCCATTTAGTAAAGCAGGTAAACTATGAGGATACTTTCATTTCCACCATTCCATGCTTTCTCTTGTTTATTTAGCTTAAGACCTCATTAAAGAAAATATTTTTTTATAAAATCCTTTAAGGTCTTCATGTATATAATGCATATATAATGAAGAATGATTATTTGTAATTATGTTTCTGTGAAAGGTTTTAAAAGAAGGCCGTACAAATTGAATACTAAAATACCTGTGCTAGCTATTTATAAAAACTAATAACTGATATTGTATGAATACTCATATACAGGTGTCTAATGTATCATAATTCATTCATATAAGTATTCAATGTATAAAAAAGTTTTCTATTTTTCTGCTATTTTCTTCTCTTATTTTGCTATTATTTATTTGTTTCATTAAATTTTATTATTTTGGGTTATTAATATACACCATTACATTTACTGTAAAACTTCATTAATTCTGTCCGTGTGAAAACAAAGTTAATACCTAGTAAAGATTCTCTGATTATCTTAAAACTCTATTGCTTTTACATAAAATATAAGCCTGCACTGAACAAAGGTTGAGCTGTGGGAAGTTTTCAAAAGTATCTCTAATCTCCACTCATCTTGCATTCTTTCCAACAGAAACCCAAACATCCTATCTTTTATAAAATTCTGATTGAAGTCATATCTATCTTAGAAGGTTTAACATCTTAAAATATGCTAAGAGTTTAGAAACTTCTGATCAAAGTAGCTATCAAAATGCAAAATATTACTGTCATTGTTCTCAGAAGGTAAATGGCAGTCATTCATGGGCTCTGTACATTTCCCTCCAGTCACTGTGATCTGATCTGCTGTGTGAAGCTAGTTTGCCATTGATTAAATGCTCTTATCTCTATTGCCAAGTTAATCTTGTTGGCATCCAAGCTTTTATTTTATCTTCTTTACACAGTTTCCTTCAGGCTCTACAAATGTGAGTAAACTTTAAAGGAAGCACAAAAGAGCAGTCATTTTTTTTTTCCTTCTCAACAAGTTGTTTTTCATCAAGCACTCTGTAAGTCACCAAGTTCTCTTTAGATACACACTTCCTTTTCTTCAAAACCTGAAAATAACTTTAGAAGATTTTGCTCTCCCCATATAAATGTTATAAATAGACACTTAGCCAAGACATTTAAATGATGGGCTCATCTCCTCACAGATAAGAAAAGAGTGGGGAGCGGAGAAAAGTACAGACGTGCAGGTGCTGGTCATGGATTTTGATAGTCTGTATGTCATAATAATGAATTTGATGAAGAGGGCTGTTTTCAATGTTATGTTAGATTAGATCAATACAAATATTTAATTATTTAGCTAATGCTCATTTATTTGTAGAACAACTTAAAAGGGTCATTCACAGGATGGCCTTTTACTTTGGCAAAATCAAGTATTTGCCAAAAACCAGTATTGGGTTTGAAGTGCAATGAGATTGACCTCTATAGAGCCTATCACATTGTTAGGTGTAGGGGATTTATCTGGGGGTGAGTTAACAGGAAACTCTCTACTCCCTCTGAGGTCCTTCCAGCTTGTGGTAGACCCCACATTGATGTTACTAAATCTCTCACATCCAGCATAACATTCAAATAATATTTAGAACAATATTAATTAAGATGCATTACCTGATCTAGTTTCAGGACTGGGCATGAATCTACATTTGCATTTTAACTATGCAGTGATAATGTGGATAAAAATTATTTTCTGCATTAAAAAGGAAGGCACTAAGAAATATAAGCTTGACCAGTTTTTATATTAAAAGGAATATATTAGATAAAGGCTAGCTAGAAAATTAATACATATTAGAGAATATGCATCACAAACACATAGATACTATATTCACAAATAAAACAAGCAGAAAATTATTATTTAAAATCTGGCTATTTCAAATATCATATTTCTCTAAGTTATTAGATAAATTAATTCCAATGAATGCTCAGATACAGAAATGAGGATGGCCCCTTTCTCTGACTGGACTGCAATAAGACAAATAGATAATATAGCATAAAAATTAGCTAACTGAAAATTAAAATATAGGAACACTTATTTAATTACCTAATGAATTAAAACTAATTAAAATTATAAAGTTGAAATACAAACAACATTTTGTTAATGTCATTATTTCATATAAAATATGAAAGGTAGGCTCAGCTTTCAAAGAATATACATTCCATGCATGCTATTATCATATGCACTAGGTCACAAAAAAGAATGGGGTTCACTCTAGTTCTACAAATAAGAAGAGAGACATGTATAAAAAATACAAATCCCTTTCATTTTTCTCTCATTCTATATAGCCATGCTTTGACATAAAAGTCCAGTTAAAAGTTACCAAAAAGTACTTTTCTATTAAAATTGAAATGATTTATCTTTGAAATGGACAATACATTTTAACTTTGTCACAGAAAAACAATACAGTGACTTCTGTAAGGGCTTCTGCATATTGAACATGGGCTATTAAAGTGTCTGCATTTCCCATTCAAATTACACTGTATGACAATCAGATATTCTGGAATAGGAATCATTGAGGAGACCATACAGTGTACTGAGAAATTAAAAACGTTGTATATCAATAAGAACTTGTCTTAAGGAAAATATATCTGTGATCAGGATATAGATGTATACATATCAGAAAGGAAAAGTTAAACAGAATTTATCTCAATTACAGTCATATACCAAACTATAAATCAAGGCAGCTTAGAAAACACTAGGCAAAATAAGTGCCCAAAATACTACATTTAGGTATCTCAATTTCAAACCACAGAAAATCAAATATAAATAAAAATTTTAAAAGTCTACAGTGGAAACAAAAACTCCTACCTATTAGAGAAATAATCATAAGAACTACATCTGATTTTTTTCTTAGATGCAATGCAAGCAAGAATAGAGTGAAATATTTAAAATTTTTCAAACACAAAGGAAGCCTAAACTTTTTATTTGCAAAATTATCTCTCAAAAGAGAAGGAGAATTGCACTGTTTTGAACACTGAAGTGGCTGTATCACTATGGTATTCTGATTTTAACTCTTTCCAATAAATACCAAGTGGAATAGATGAGTCATATGGTAGTTCCAGGCCTAATCTTTTGAAGAAACTCCACACTGCTTTTCAAAGTGGTTCTACAAATTTGCAGTCCCAACAGCAATTATAAGTGGACCTTTCTCACTACTTCCTTGTCAGCATTTATTAGTATTTGTATTCTTGATAATTGGCATGCTAACCAGGGTGAGATGAAATCTCAATTTAGTTTTTATTTGCATTTCCCAGATTATATAGGGATGTTTAAAATTGATTTATATTTCTTGATCATATATGTTTCTTCTTTAAAAAATGTCTGTTATCATTATTTTTGCAGTTTGTATTTAATTTGTTGTTCTGGAGGAGTAGATGTCAAAGATTTTCTCCCATTGTGTAGACTCCCCCCTGCCCTTCTGCCTTTAATTTCTTCCTTAGCTATGCAGAAGCATTTTAATTTGATGTTGCCTAATCTATTGATTCTTGGTTCTATTCCTGGAGCTTTAGGATCTTGTTATGGAAGTTGGTGCCTGTGCTGACATATTGTAGTTTTGACCCTGTGTTTTCTCCTAGCTGTTACAAAGTTACTGGTCTAATTTCCAGCTCTTTTATGCACTTCAAGTAAACATTTTTAGCAAGATTAGAAGCAGTAGTCTAGTTTTATTCAACTACATATGGATATCCAATCTTCCCAGTGCCATTGATTAATAAAGCTATCTTTTCCCCAGCATATGCTTTCAGCACCTTTGTCAAGTACCATATGGACTGTATATATGTTTTGTCTCTGTCTAGTAGCACAACTCACAATAGCCAAGATATAGAACTAGACCAGGTGTCCATCAACAGATGAATGAATAAAGAAAATGTGGTGTGTGTGTGTGTGTGTGTGTGCACGCTTGTGCACACACGTACATGTGCAAAATGCAGTTTTATTTAGACATAAAGAGTAGTGAAATTAAGGCATTTGCTAGTTAATGGAAGGAACTCAAGTAAAGTGAAAAAAAAAGTGAAATAAACCAGATTTAGAAAGTCAAGGATTAAATATTTTCTCTCATATATGAAAACAAGAGCAAAGTAAGGGAGGAAAGATGGAAGGAACCCATGCAAAAAGAAAAGAGATCAATGAAGTACAAGAAGGAAATTGAGAGACATGAGGGAAGGTCAGGAAAAGAGAGAAATTGTGGAATGAAATTGAGCAAATTTTGCTATGTAAATATATTAATACTCCACAGTAAATTTGACTTTTATGTATATTATAATTGACAAATAAAAAACAATAAATATATTGAAGGAAGCTCAGTAAAGAAGAGGAAGTAAAACAGGGGGAGGAAGAAAAATAGGAAAAAGGGAATTACTAGGGATTATATGGAACAAATTATATTCCATGTATATACAAATATGTCATAATGAATCCCACTGTTATTTAACTCTATAATTTACACTATAAAAGAAAAAGGCACCAATAAAAACATATAAAACCTATCCTTCCCCCAAAGAATGAAGAAGAAATATAGACATTCAGAATTTTATCAGAGAAAAACGGTATATTGAAACTCAGAACTTCATTATGAAAGGAAGATCACTACAGGACAAATAAAGTAAAATAAAATTTTCATTTTCATTCTCAATTGATCTAGAAGATAGAAGCTTGTTCAAAATGATACCTGCAACAAAGTATTTGATTATATACATATATACACATACGCGTAGTTAATATATTCTTATCTGTAAATGAATTTAATAAGAGCAACGATTAAAAGGAAAGTTAGGACAGAATTAGAGATTTTTTACAAAAATTATGAAATAACTGAACAATCAATAAAATAGTATAATGTTTTAAAATGTACTGAGGTCAACAAAAGTATTCTGTAAATACTATGCAACTCTTAAAAACAATTTTCAAAAAGTATAATTGCTATCCTAAGAAAAGAGAGAGAATAGAAATATTGAAAGGTTTAATTAAACCACAAATAGGAGAAAAGAGCAAAGGACAAAAATAGCAAGAGAAAACAAGGGAAATTAATAGAAAATATTAATAAATGTAATAGCAATCAAGCCAATTGTATAGTTGATCACATTGAAAACCAATTATATAAATGTATCAATGGAAATATGAAATTACCAGAGTGTATAAAGTAAACAAATTCCAGCTATATATTGTCTCCAGGAAGCTCACTTTAAATATAAAGATGCCTATAGTTTAACAATAAAAGGATCTGAAAATATGTATCATGCTAACACTAATCAACAGAAAGCTGCATGCACTGTGTTAATTTCAGACAAAGAAGACATAAGAAGTAAAGTTATTAAGGATAAAGAAGCCTATTATATATAAAAACATTTCATACTCTTCAAGAAAATGTACCATTTCTTCTTATTTATGTGCAAATAACAATGTATCAAATATGAAGGCAGAGAGAGCACTAATCTTCGGGATATATAAAAAGCTCAAAAAACTCGACACCAAACAAACCACCCAATCAATAAATGGGGTAAGAAGCTAAACAGACACTACTCAGAAGAAGGTATAAATTGGTCAACAAATATATGAAAAAAATGTTCAACATTTTTAGTAGTTAGAGCAATGCAAATCAAAAGTACTCTAAGATTTCATCTCATGCCAGTCAGAATGGCAGTTATCAAGAATAGAACCAACAATATGTGTTGGTGAGGATGTGGGGGAAAAGTCACACTCATATATTGCTGGTGAGATTCCTTAAAAAACTTGGAATGGAACCACCATTTGACCCAGCTATCCCAGTCCTCCATCTACACCCCAAGGACTTAATTTCAGCATACTATAATAAATCAGCCACATCAGTGTTCATAGCAGCTCAATTCAAAATACCAAAATAGCTAAAGTACGAAACCAAACTAGAAGCCATTCAATAGATGAATGGATAAAGAGACTGTGATATATATATATATATATATAT
>NW_025999961.1:9068108-9075250 GCF_001458135.2 Marmota marmota marmota
ATATATATATATTATACATATATATATATATATATATATATATATATATATATATTACACAGCATTAAAAGAGAATAAAATTATGGAATTTGCAGGTAAATGGGTGGAGTTGGAGATTATCATGCTATGTGAAGTAAGCCAATCCCCCAAAACTAAATGTTCTCTCTGATAAGTGGATGCTGATCCATAAAGGGGGGAGGCATGGGAAAAATGGAGGAACATTGATTGGGCAAAGGGAAGGGAGGGAAAAGGAAGGAAGGGGGTGGAGATAGGAAATATGGGGGAATGAGATAGACATCATTACCCTAGGTACGTGTATGACTGCACATATTGTACAATGCTACATCATGTACAATCAGAGGAATGAAATTTGTGCTGCAGTTGTGTGCAATGAATCAAAATGCATTTTGCTGTCATCATACCTAATCAGAATACATAAATAAATATTTTTTAAATGGAAGCAAAACTTGATAGAATGGCAAAGAAAACAAAACAGAGGAATCTTCTCTAATAGCTGAAAGTTTCATTTCTTGCAGAAATGAGCAATCTGACTGACAGGTCTCAAGTTAGTAAGGACAGAGATGAATCCAACATTGAAATCTCTCAAGATGATATAATCAACATCTACAGAGTAGTTCATCAAACAGTGGTATAAAGCAAATAGATTCTTCTCAAACTTACCTGTAACATACAATATAATCACACCCTGGGTGGGGGAGGATCACATAACAAACAGAAACATCCTATAAATTTGATACATAGATGAAATGAACCAATTACTTAAAAGACAAATTCTGCCAAAATGCACATGAGAAAATAGACAATCTAAATAGGTTTATGTCTGTTAAGAATATTGAATCAAAAATTTAAAAAGTGTCTGTTGGGTTCAATTTTGAGTTTTACCAAAAATTTAAGGAAGAAATTCTATACTAATTTGAAACACTTTAGAAAATTGAAGCAGAAGTAGTACTTTATATTTTATTCAACAAATTCAACCTTATCCTAGTCATAAAAATAAAAACAAAGACTTTGTAAGAGATTCACATATTTTTGTTTTTTTTTTAAAAACGTATAGTTTAACTGATGATGTTTTAATCATCAAAATATACTAAGCATATTATTTTCATTTATCATTCATCTATTTACTCATCTGACTAGAAACATTATATAACCATAAAAATTCTAAAAGGCTGAATATAATTGTTGATTCTATCTATCTATCTATCTATTTATCTCTATTTATCTATCTTTCTATTTATCTATTATCTACAATATGCCTGCCTTTGTACTTGTCTATATACCATTTACACATCATTATATTATTAATCATAGTCATGGATATCTTGTTTTGTCCAATAATATAAAAAAACTTTGGCAAGATTCACAGTATATCTTTAGGATAATATTGGATTCTTTTAATGTTTTGGTGGTAGAATAAAAAATTTTGATGTTTTTTTTCATACATCCTGACTTAGGGTTCTATTTTATGTTCTTAAAAAATACTAGAACTTAAAATGACTTTGCATTTATGTAATTTATATTTCCCTTTTTTTCTATATTTCATTATGAATAGACAAGTAAGTAAACAGAAAGTTTCTATCAATTCCTGAATGCAGCAGTAAGACATCCATATTCACTAATACTGGACCATCAGGATAATCCAAAAATTACTCACTCTTGGTTTCCACTTTTGTGATTTAATCTGCAAAGTCGGTTCTGAAAACTCTATTTTATAGTTACTAGCCCATTTTTCCCAAGTTCAGGAACAGTTGTGATCAATATGACTGTATTTGGGAATATTGTCTAATATCATATAGAATCAGGCATTATGCATATGTGTTTTTTTATACCATACTAACACACACACACACACACACACACACACACACACGGCAATCCCCTAAAAAGACATGCATAATTGCTTTTCCTTGAGAAATGGGAAATGAGAGCATTTGGCAAAGTTGTAGGCTGATGCATGGATTGTTTGTTGCTCTTGTTATATTTTATTTTTTGTTTGTTTTTAATAAAATATTTTCTAGCAATTTCTAACCAAAAACATGCTGGATTTTGAATAACTCTTTCAGTAATAAGGTGACTCAAAATAAGTCTCTGCTTCTGGTGACTAGAGATAGAAACATACATTACAGATGAAATTATGTCCCCTTAAGTTCATGTTGAAGCCCCAATACCCGAATAAAACTATATTTGGAAATAGAGCTTTGGAAGAGGTTATTTATATAAAACTATATTTGGAAATAGAGCTTTGGAAGAGGTTATTTATATTAAATATGGTCATAAGAGTGAGACTATTCCGATGTGACTACTGTGTTTACAAGAAGAGGTTGACACACCAAGGATGCATGTGCACAAAGAAAAGGCTATGTGAGGACACAGCAGGAAAACAGCTTTAGCAAACCAACAAATGAAGCTTCTGGAGGAAACAAAGTTGATGCAGTCTTGATCCTGCATTTCCAGCTTGCAGCCTTTCCTGCATTTCCTGTGAGAAATAAAAACCTATTGCACAGTCCATACACACACATACACATCCAAGTCATAGATTTTAAGTGGACTAGAGTTAAGTAGCAATCTTTGATGTGTGTCTGTGTGTGTGTGTGTGTGTGTGTGAGAGAGAGAGAGAGAGAGAGAATCAGACCCTGGGCCCTGGAAAGTCTGGGTTCCTAGTATAGTTGTGTCTGGCCACCAGAACATGGATCCCCAAAATTCACCAAAGATTGCTACTTCACCCCATGTATGCCACTTAAAATCTGTGACAACCATCATATCCAGTACCATTGACCTGATAGCATAAATAAAAATATTGAGCTATCCAATTTATGTGCTTCTTGATTGTGTACAATAAACAGGCTGTGGAGCAAAAGTAAAGATGGAATTGAAGATCTAGAACTTCTCTGAGAGTTTGTGTGTGAACACAGTCCACTCTGATGTCATGAAGTCCCTACAGCAGAAGCAGGATAGTGTCTGTCAGGTGTCACAGGAGGATGGTGGACTTTGAGCTGAGTAAGAGCAAAGGTCACAAGGAGTTTGTGAGTTTCACAGCATAACTTCATTGATCCATCATTCTACAAAGACTAGGAAATGATCTGAATTTGGTCAAAAAGTACTGGTGGTTTTCTTCTATAGTTTATCTGCTGTTTCCGGAATGATCCTGAGCTTCTCAGAGTCAAAAACTATTTTATATTCTCTCAGTGAAAACTGGACTTAGAGGCAACAATGATCATTGTTTCTAATACTCAAAACTTGTTTCAATCACTTTAGGCATTACTAGAAATTTGCAACAGAGATATATTAAACTTGTAGATTTTCTTGTTACACCTTAAAAGTTTGCCCTCAGATATGATTTTAATTTACAAAAATTAAGTTGCCCAAATAGGCTGAATTATATTTAATTTTCAAAAATTAAGGCATAAATTTAAAAAGTAGTATTTTGAAAAATGTGAAAAAGCATATCCTTAAGATCCTCCTTTGAAAGATAAAAAAAATCCATTAAGTAAATACTTCAATAATATTTATATTATTTGACATGTTCAGTAAATATTATAATTGAAATATTTGTGGATAATAATGGTGAATACAGGCCTTATTTATAGATCATATAATAGATATACCTATATGCATAGTATTTTCTGATCTACTTTGTGAGATAAAATTACTTTTTGAAAGTAAGATATAGGGTATATGTGTTCATTCTGTAATTAGACTGATTTATCATTACAGACAAATGTAAGCAAAGTGATCATTGACATTAATACTTTTCATTATTTTATTGCCTTTGGCAATACCAACATTTTTATGATACAAACTTAATTAGACACTTATTGAAGTCAGGATAATTATAGCATTCTTAATGCTGATAAGATACAAAATGAAACTTCAGATTTTAGAGTTGCTATTTTCTTGATTTCATCTAAATATATACATGTTAAAGACCAGAGAATAAGCAATTTTGCTTTATTGCTTTCTGTCTAGGTGAAATGTAGTTATTTGAAGTAAATATTAGCTGTTGGGAATTCAAGTCAGTTTGCATTTGTCACTTTTGTACTCTATCTCAGAAATCAAAATTACTTTTAATTTTTTAAAAGAGATTAATTTTCTTATATATCCTTATAATACCAAAGTATTATTTCCAGAGAAAATTGAGATTCTCTAATTGAAGACCCCTGGACATACTGACCTAATAGTATTGATATTATTTCTATCTGAAGCCAATTTCATATCATCCCTCAATATCTGAAGTCTTGCCTTTACAGAAGTCAGTCCAACCACTGTGTTCAAACTGTTTTTCCATCTCTTCTCTCAGAACTCATTTTTCTATAGTTTTAATTTTCCCTTTGTTCTCAAACTCCCTAAATGTTATTCTTTATTTACTGAGTTCAGTTCTTTACTGTAAAATTCCCTTTCAATCAGTTGCCTTTAAATATATCCATATTATCTATTCCAATTTACCTGTGTATGCAGTAGTACCTCTCTTATACTATTGTCTATACCCTTGCATAAAAAACAAAATGCAAATTATATTAGTTTCCTTTTTTTCCTGAAGGTGTACTTCCAATTATTTACTTACCATAATCTGTTGGTCATATCTTTGCTATATGTCTTGGTTTGTTTGACCTACTATCACAAAAACCCCACAACTGGTTAGTATATAAACCTCAACTTATTTCTCACAGTTCTGGAAACGCTGGGAATTCTGAGGTGAAGATATCAGCAAATTCAATGTCTAGTGTAGGCCTTCTTCCTTATAGATACCCTTACTGTCTGTATTCTCAAGGAGAAGAAAGGGATGATTGAGTGCCCTTGGGATTCCTATAACTAAACAAATATCATTTGTAAAAGCAGAGTCATTTACTAAAGGCCTCACGTATTGATACTGTCACATTGGGTATACAGTTCAACATAGAACAACATTCAAATTCCTCTCTCCCTTATTAAATTGACATAACTAGCTTTATTTAAAATCTATATGATTTTCAACTGCTTCTGTTTTCTATATTATTTCTCTCCTTAAAACTTGTCCCAATTCAGATTTCAACATGAAGGACATTGATGAAATTTGCATTTTATCATAGTTCTTCTTGCTTAAAACATGTTAGTGCCTGTTGGGGTGAAATTGTATTGTCACACTAATGTGTACACATGTTTGATATAGACCTTTGATATTCATTTTGGTGCCACAGACTCTTGCTGAAGTGAGGGTAAATCAGTGAACTTAACAAAAGCTATGCTTTTATTCTGAAGGAGGAAAATCTGTATTAAATAAATAAAAGCCAAAAGAAAATAAAAAGTAGTAAATTTGATATTATTTTAAGTAGGTGGGGCTCCCAAAGTTGATCTACGTTGAAACTGTAGTGAAATAGGCATAAACCCTGCTATGGCTAAGAGAACTGTGGATTGAGACTATGTTTAATGTGAGGTCAGAGTGATAATTGGAGATCATGGTATATAGGCCCCATAAGCAAAGTAGAAAAATCACCAGTTCGACCCAGCTTACTTCAGCATGATGTGATTAGGTGTTTAACTTATCTGGACAAGGTTGAGACGTCCTTATTGTATGACCAAATGTCTGGGCAACTGTGATTAACTGAGGTTTTTTTTTTTTCTTTTTTCTTTATTTTTAGTTACAAGAAATGCTTCCAACTTAAATTCTGGTTTTCTTACCTAAGAACTCTGGCTACAAAGAAAACCTCGGACTAATGACATGGGTATGTATCTAAATATATATATATGCATATAATATATTAATCAACAGTAAAATACTTGTGTACTTCTGTAACTAGTAACATGCAGAATCCCAAATACTATGAAAATGGAGTATTACCATAGGCGGATCCTAGATAAAGCACCAAAGGTGTGTTACTTGCTTAGAATAATAGCCATCCTTTGTGCCAGCAAGAGTTTGGAAGAACATGTTATTGATTTCTACAACATCCCCAATTAATTTCCCTCCTTCGACAGATATAAATTTATTGGGGAAATATCTTTAACTCCTTACAAAATCAACCAGGTGATTTTGATAATTGCTGGTATTCCTTCGTACTATATATTTACTGAAACAATTGAACTCAGTTGTGAGTATCATGTAGGACATCTACTAACCTGGCATGTTTTCCATTGTGATTTGAATTGCTATGGTAAAATATCACACACCTTGCTATCTTGATCTGCGGTCATGTTGACTGATTGAGTATGCTCTCAGTAATAAAATACTCCCCAAAATACTGAATGGTCTTAACAGCCCAAATAATGTCTTCTAGGTCTATTATGTTGAATAATAGAAATAATAATAGCTGGTAAGCCTGGAGTAGTTGCATTCTGGATGACTAAGTGTTTTACATACATGCCAAAGTTCAGTAAGTGAGTCTTTTGACAACAGATCTGGCTGGAAATTTGGTAAGGATTCTTAGAATCCAGTAATCTGGGTATAAGGAAATACTTTTTTAAAAAAAGATACAAATTGTATCACTTTAAACCACTAACAGTGGAGGGGGAAAAAAATTGGTAGGTCCTTCTGAATGTTGGGAGCAACCAATACATAACCAAAGTAGTCATGTTCTAGGTTTTATAGGGCCAAAATTAATAAAATTTCACAAGTACATTTTAAATAAAGTAACTATAAGTTTATAAGGACTAAATTAAACACACATGTCAATGTCCATTTAAATACTGGGTAGATATTCTTTTCTGTTTTGGCTTTATAATTGATCTATAAATATAACTGGATAAATTTTTATGTAACATTTTATATTGAAAATATTTCATTATATATTTTTATACATTTGCTGATCAGAAAAAAATATTTTCAAAAACCAGTTTTTAGCTTTGAATATTTCAAACAATTTTATGTCATTTATAAAAAAAATGAGATTAAGTGAGATATAACTAGATAAAAGTGTAGAGATTTATTTATTTTATTTTATTTATTTATTTTTTAAATTTTTTATTGTGGGTTGTTCAAAACATTACAAATTTCTTGACATATCATATTCCACACTTTGATTCAAGTGGGTTATGAACTCCCACCTTCACCCCATACACAGATTGCAGAATCACATCAGTTACACATCCATTGATTTACATATTGCCATACTAGTGTCTGTTGTGCTCCGCTGCCTTTCCCATCCTCC
>NW_025999961.1:9077281-9090474 GCF_001458135.2 Marmota marmota marmota
GCTTAGTGCTTGGTGTATGCTCTGATAGGAGCAGGGTCCAAGAAGCAGCCTCCACAGGCTCTGCAGCCCTGGGCCAGGGCGGTTCCGGGGCGGTTCCGGGACGGTACCGGGAGCCGGAACTCGGCCGCCCCGCGCTCGGTGTTCGCTCCGATAAGATCAGGTTCTAAGAAGCACCCAGGCACTGAACCCTAGCAATCTGTCTGCAAGCCGCAGGCGAATTGCAGCCTGAAATTACCTGTTCTATGGCTGAATGAGCTGCGGTCAGTCGAAAACAGGGATGGTGACGTCAGCTTTCCAACATGGTGGCTACTGGCCTCCTCTGTGGTCTGACCGGTGTGGAGAACCGAGATGGACCACTTCCTTCCCCCGTCTCGAACCCAGAATTCAGCCCTGAGTACGGTGCTTGCATGGCTGGCAGAAACTGCAGCGCTGTATCCCTGCGTCGCTATCTCCTCGTTTTCCAGTGCGTGCTGCAGACTCTAGCCGCGGGGCGGTTTGCTGAATAAGCAGTGTTACCCTCCGTGCGACAAATCTCTCGCGTTTGAGTCCCCGTAGCCAATCCTCGTGTGATGGAAATCCTTCCTCCAGGTTCCGGAGCACCCCACTATTGCTGGAAATTCCTAACAAGATATCCTTTAGCCGTCCTGACTTGTCATACTCCCACACAGTGAAGCAGCACACGGGGGCAATGCACTCCCCTCGCCGCCATCTTCCTTCCCCCCAAGTGTAGAGATTTATGAAGGCATTTGTGAAGTGATCATGTATAGAATACACATGGTACAATAAGAAAAACTGGCTAGGGTATCTTTCACAAAATCCATTGCTATAGATTGGGGCTAAATGGGATATAATGCGCACTCCACTCACATATATTATGTGGTAATATAATTTTAAATATTTGATTTAATTTATATTTAATTTTAGAGCTTCACATTTGAAATTTCTAGTAGTCAATATATCAAAGTCCAGGGCTTCCATAAAGGTATGTGATTTCCCAGGAAATTATTTTTCATATTAACTTTTCTTCTATAAACTATTTGATTTAAAAAAAAATTTAAAAATATTGGCAAAATATCTGAGTCAATATGACCTGTAGTGAATTATCAATGAAGAGTTAGAAAAGTGTGCACAGAACTATTATGTATTTGGATGATTCCTGGTAGTTTCCAGCCACAGCTTTCCCATTCACATCCAGGAATCAAGCTCTTCAATCATTAAGCTTTTCACTGTTAAAAGCACAGTTACTGGAAAAAAAAATTGTTCCATTCCAGTATAGTATTTAGTAATTTTGTTACTATTCATAACTCTATGGATCTAATGACAGGTTTATATGAAAAAAAATATATTGAACTTTTTTTCTCTGAAGTTACTTAATGCAACTTCTTTTATGTTGGTCACATCATTGTTTATAACTCCACATTATCTTCCATTCTTACCTAATTATTGACTTCCAATTACTTACTCAAAGATAGTTAACGTACATAGTTAATAATGACCACAGATGTTAGTCTTACCCTGAGTATAAAAATAAATTGATAATTTGAACCGTATTTGTTTTCTAGTTATATTTCTTTTTCTTTTAAAATATTTATCTTTTAGTTTTAGGTGGATACAATATCTTTATTTTGTTTTTATCTGGTGCTGAGCATTGAACCCAGTTCCTCATGCTTTCTGAGTGAGAATCCTACCACTAAGCCACAACCTCAGCCTTATACTTCTTGTTTGAAATTTTATGACACAAATATAGAACATGTTTTCCAAGTGTATTTTCTCTTGAACTCAGTCACATCTCTGCATTACTAGAATGTAATTTCCTTTTATGTGGACAGAGCATTGTCTTCCACATGTCACTGTATGCCTATTGACTATACCAGAGGTACATAGACTGAACGAGAGCAGTCCAATTTGAACAGAGGTGTTTGATGTCGTCCAGCAAAGATTAAGAGATACATAAGGGAATATGATGCTATTATCTCAGTCGGCAGAAGGATGGGCTCCATCACATGCAGGGACCAGTGAAAAATATATACTAAGGGTCATTATTCAAAATTATGATAAATTTCCAATAACAGTGTCACAGAATTACACCGAGAGTGGGGTCCTTCTCAGAGCAGTGCCCTGGGATATTGCTCAAGTTACATATCCATGAAATTGATTCTAATTGGAGATAGCATATTGATGAAATGGATCTTTTTGCATTGTATCTATATGGATGAGAGTGATGAGGCCACCCCCAGATAATCTCCTGACACTAGAGGCAATTTGGTAATCCTACTAGGGGTGAGCAGTGGATAGGAAGTGAGCATAGGATAAGAGATATATCTTCCCATTACTGTCACATTCAGGAGTGACACACCACAGGTAGCACCCCCCAAAACAATCTGAAGCATTGAAAGCCAGTGGGGAGGCCCATACATGACTAGAGACCCAGAGGTAAAGGTGATTGTCTCTTGTGTTTTGTTACTGTATTCATCAAATGATCATATACATCCTGACTTTGAATTTCCTCAGTGATTTTTGGGGCCCATGAGTGAGATGGTTAAAAAATGGCTATGATATCATTCACAATAGTGGACAGGCCCACACACATGACTTGGAACCAGTAGAGGGGCCCACACAAAAATCCGAGACCAAGAGGTAGTCTCTAGGTAGTCTAGGTGGTCTAGAATTCTGGTGGTAGTCTCTAGGTGGCCTAGAATTCTGACTGCTTTCTGTGTCTGACATTACTGAGATTATCCAAAAATCTTCATTTCAGCCCTGTTTGTACGGCCAATCTCAGTAAGAAATTTTCCACTTGCTGGCATGTACAAGTAACCCTCTTACCAGGCTTCCCTTTCGGAATTTGGCCTGGCAGGGAACCCTGACTGAAAGAAACAAAAAAGAACAATTCCTGGACCTTATTGGAAAATGTGATTGATTGTAGGTGGAGATACAATGTCACAGAGTATCCCTATATGTAGAAATGAATTTTGAGTACAGGAGTCTGAGTTTAGGCTGCCCCATCTGGTCATTGCTGCTGGTTTTGACTAGTCCCAAACCTTGGAAGGGGACTACCCCATTGTGAGAAAGATATTTCAAAACCAGTGGCCCATGAGGGGTTGGGTTCATGCTGGGGTTTCTGCTTTCCCAGTCCTAGGAACTTCCAAAAAATAAAGTTCCCTGAATTATATCCTGATTATATCCATATAGAATTTTTAAAAATAAAATTCCTTATTAAATAAAATCACAAATAATTAGTCATTTAAAATCTCATAATATGAAAGCAATTTCAAATAATTAAATATTATCTTGAAGTTCAACCTGAATGTATCTGAATCACAGATATGACTGCTACAATAATATAGTAGTTTATAAGACAAAATTTTGTAATCAAGATATTGAAAAATGTTTTTTCAAAATACCAATTTGAAAGTATTTATTAATCAATCTCCATTATTAAATAGTTATAATATTTATTGTGAATAGTTCAAGTACAATGTTGTTTGCGAGACTACATCTGCAACCCATCAAAAATATTTTAAAGAATTTGAAGATGGAAATATAAATGGCTATAATCTGCATGAGCATATAAGTCTTACAAAATATTTTAACTTCATCATATGCTTTCATTCTCTCAGAAATGTTAAGTGGTATAGAAACCTTCATAAAGTATAAGTATTTAACAATTTCTATGGAAAATAAACCACAGAAAGCCCTAAAATCTTCATGTGCCTTGAAAGGAAGAAAATAAACAAAGAAACATGTAGTATACTTACTATCATTTTCTCCACTCTTTCATTTTCAATAGCATATTTTATTCTGTTTGATATACTATATCCCACCAGTAATTGACCAATATTTTTTCTTCTGTATATTTCACATATAATTTAGTTTTAAGATTCAATTCTCTTTATTCCATCTTATTCCTAGCCTGCTCACATCTTTTGGGACAGATTTTCCTCAGTTGTCAAAACACTGCTTCACAAAACACAAATAGATCATGTTATTTCTCAAACTCTTCAATAAATTCTAATATCCTTCAAATTCAAAGCCATTCATCAAAGGTAAGCCTGGCACACATTAGTGATCTGGCCCATATTGACTTTTCTTGTCTCGTTCTATTAATATATCATTCCTCTGTTCTTTGAGGATTATGGACCACTGCTTTTCTGTCTGGGATAAAGCATTGTCAAATACCATTGTTCTTGTTCTCATGTGACTGATCCATGAGGTATTGGAAAAGACAATGGAAATAAAAACAAGAAAGATATTCTTAAAAATTGTCAAATCTTTAAAAATAATGAAATATGGCATTTGATGGTAATGGAATTTGGGAAAGAGAGATAGCTTAATAAAGTTTTCTGAAAACAGGACATCTAAGCTGAAACATAAACTGAAATAGTCAGCTACAACATTGAAGTAAAGATCTGTTCAGTCAAATAGAAGATGAAGTTAAAAGACCCTAAAGCTGGGGCAAGCTTGGTTTGTTCAACAATCTGGAAAAATAACAGTCAATCAGAAGTATATTTAAGAGGAGCCTGGGAAAAACAGAGGTTGAAATGGAAGTCAGGGATTGGGTTATGCAAAGCATACTTGTACTATTACAAAGTAGTTATCCTTTGTATAATTCTGCACATAGGATTCTCCCTTGGAATTATGTTACCACACCAAATCTTTCTCTTTGTTGTGTTAGAAAAATCAACTTGGTGTCATTTATTTTTATAACTAGTAATACTTTTATGACTTGAATATCTTGCTTAGGTGTTTTTTTTTCTGCTAGTCATGGTGACAACTTAATGTGATGCTCCTAAACATGAATTTCCATGTCTAACCTTGATTGGAATATCCTTAAGGGTTAGAATATTGTCTTATAATAACTTGCATTATTTCATTTATGTAGACCATTTTTAACTACTCTGAGGATCCTTAATAGTTCTGGAATCAGAAAACCAATTAATTAACATGCAAAACAAAGCAGAAAAAAATAAAAGGTAGTGAGAACTTGCCATACAACAACTTTGTTATGACTGCATTGATAAAGCAACTCATTATCTTGATTTTTAAAATTTTAAATTTCCTTTTTTGTAATTTGGATGCAAATATAGTTTGTGATATTTTTTAATTTTTTTTCATTCTTCAGTAGCAATTTTTCAGTGCAAAGCACAATGCTGTTATGTGATTAAAATCACTCCATATGTATAATATTACTGATGTTGAAGCACAATGTGGTTTTGAGAAATCAGTACCATACCATATACTCTTTTAAATCTCCAAACTTTAATGTATTTATAATGGATTCACCCAGAGGGTTCTTTTTCTATAAATCCAAGAACAAGTGATCAAAATTATTTTTTAAACAAAGATTCCAGAGGTTATGATAAACATTGGTCATAGTAATGAGTACTTTTTAGGGATTAATATATTTTTGGCTTAGTTTCCTAAAATAAAATATCAAACTAATCATGAAAGCTATCAGAAGGAAGAAGCTATAAAGTATAATGTCACCTTCTTCTGCACTGTATGTGTGTATTATAAATGGCTGCTGATGTCATTGACCCCTTACCAGGTATTATATATGTTAATCTCATAATAAATAGTAGCAGCATAGTAATAACTAATAATAAACAGTAACTAGTTAGTGTTTTGATATAATAATATTTTTCATTCATCAATTAAATCATTGCTTTAGCAATTATTTATTTTAGACAACTTGATAAAGAGATGTATAAGAGTTTTGTTGAAAATTGCTTAAGGGAAGAGATGCTTAAAGTAATTCATGACTTTCTATTATGTGCCAAGGTATTTATATATATAAACAGCATACAAACAACAACTATGGACACTAAAGAAATAGATGTTTAAAATTTTAAATGTGGTCTGTCTTCTGTTTGAGCAATTTAAATTTTCTAAAATAAATCTTAATATCTCTAAAATAAGAAAACTCATTTGTGTATTTTTATATTAATACTAATTATTCTTCTTCAAAGGAAACTATAAATTTATATTGGGAAAAAGTCTCAGATATGATTTGGAACAAGAGGTGTTTTTTTTTCCATGCATTCTAGGTTGCATTTAATATGTAAATATATTTTTCAGGTAGGTATCATTTCATATAAATTCTTGCTTTATGTGCTATTTCCTACAAATCTATTTGCAAAATCTTCACATTCACAACTGTACCAGATATAAACCATAGGATATTTTAATTCTGAGACTGCCAGGCAGTCTCTTTGATTCCTGCATTGATGTTTTATCCTGCCATAGATAATCTACATTTTTGTCTCTCAGCTCTCTTTTGTATCAAGAGATTTATACGCTGACTACCTTATATAAATATTTACAAAGGAAAGAATTATGAGCAGGAAATTTGTGAAGAAATGAACTCAAAGTCTTACACTATTTCAAAAGCCAAACAAATATAGAGCTGCTTGATTCCACTGAGAAAATCTGCATACATTTCTCACTGTTTTGACATAAACAGTTTTGAAATCTTGAGAATATCTATGCCTTCCTAAATTGAGTAAGATTAATAGAAAGTACTTATGTATTTTTGAAGTTATATAATACAGAATTCAAGAAGCTTGTGCTTAAGATCTTTTCAGTTGACATTTTTAGAACCATTAGTTAAATGTTTCACTTCCTTGAGTAATATATGAGCCAAATGGTATATTAACTAAAATGCACAGAAGTGATTTACAAAAAAAGATCAGTAGGAAAAATACTAAGATTAATACCTGAGATGCTGTTTATCAACGAAAATACTACTTTTATTTGGAGAGGGAAATTTTTTCATTATTCTAGAGATTCCATTAGTGGCAGATGCATGGTGTTCCTGGTTCTTGGTCACTACATCATAGTATCAATACCCAATCACATGGTTTGTACACTCATGATCACTACATTGCTTGACTTTCTGTATAATCTACTTTGGACCACTTCAGAGAGCACAGACTATTATAATATTTCTATTGCTCCTACAATGACCCAGCCCCTAATGGCAGCATTCATCCCAGCATTGCTTTATGATGACCTATGAAAATTATTATCTACTGGGACTTCAATTTATCACACAGCCACAACTTCCTTATGAGACTTTAGACATTATTTTGTTCTTCAAAATGCACATCGTACACCACTGTGTATCTTCAGAATGTGACACTTCATTAAGTAAATGGCAATGTTTAGCTCAAGATTTCCCTAACTCTCTGGTGCTAATCTGGAAAACAGAAGGCACAAAAGTTATTCTAACAAAGATAGGATCACATAAATAATCATTTGAGCTGATAATGCAGGATAGAAAGTACAAGAACAAGAACAAAATGGGGTGTGTGCTAAGGCATTATAGAGGTAGTAACTGTAGGAAATAGAATCTCTACAACATTCAAAAAGGAAAATGGATGGAGTTGGGATTATCAGATTGTGAAAATTTGATGAAAACCTTGAAAATCAAGATCCACAGTAAAGGCACTTCCAGACTGGTGATAATTTCATGTCCTGAGAATATGTGAGAGTGCTTTTAAAAATTAAGCAAAACCATCAAAGAATGGATGAAATGTTATTGCTGAAGTATTTTGTTGGACATATTATAGTGTGTGGTTGAACTCATAATCTGTATAGCTTGATAAGATTGCAAATGGTAGAAGACTTTCAGCTAAAAACCAAGGGGTGATAATAGAGCTGATACTTATAACCATTGCTGTGACTGACTGACTACAAAATGCCTCTTATTCATTTTGGTCTTTAAGGGGTTAGTGACCCTAGCATCTGTCAGGTAGAGAAAGAGAATCCGTCTATGCACTGCATCCACAAATATTATCAGGACATTTGGGTTATAATGCTGATAGATGATCAGGTAAAAAGAAAGATGTTATTCAACTGGTAAGTAAATGTTCTGGTGTATAATGGGGTACTGGGGATGTTGCCACATAGAAAGAAAAGAAACTGTGAGATCTCACTGAACTACCTCTAAGTAATTTTAAACTTGGTGACAATGATGTGCTACAATGACCATAGCCTGATAGACTAGATAAGTAAGTGGTCAGAACCCTCAGAGATCCATGTATACTACAAAGTATGCAAGCAAACCAACAGGGTGAAGTTCTATTCCAGAGTGGGTGGGGGTAATTTTTGATTGAGAATGGAGATGAATTAAAAGTATAGCCTTATGAGCAGTGAATGCAGTAGGAACTATAGTGTGTTGCACATCTATGATCATATTATATCTTTTTCTCCTTTTTTTTTTTTGGTACTGGGAATGAACCCAGGAGCCCTTTACAACTGAACTACTACCCAGATCATTTTTATTTATTTATTTATTTATTTAGAGACAGGGTGTCACAGAGATACTTGGGGTATCACTAAATTCCTGAGACTTGTTTTGAACTTGTGATCCTCCTACCTTAGTCTCCCAAGTACTAGAATTATAGAGATGTGCCACCATGTCTGGCCGGGATCATATAATTCTTTACATATTATGTTTGGTCATTACTTTAGAACATTGATAAAAGTGGATTCAATGTAGGACATAAGCAGACAAGTGGTAAGTTGAGCACACAGAATT
The DNA here is from genome assembly GCF_001458135.2 of Marmota marmota marmota. Taxonomy (NCBI): domain Eukaryota; kingdom Metazoa; phylum Chordata; class Mammalia; order Rodentia; family Sciuridae; genus Marmota; species Marmota marmota. Next base: position 9,085,821 of record NW_025999961.1, read on the forward strand.
CAATGTAGGTGCATGCCCACATTTCCTTGGTCACCTCTGAATCCACTTGACTCTGACAGAATTCCACTAAAACTCCATTGTCAGTCTGTTTGTGATGTGAGGCTTTCCATAGACGATATTAGATCTTAGTGGTGGCTAGAATTGAAACTTTGGGATAAAAGCACCTGCCAGATGAGGTTGGTGTCTCTGTGGAAGTTCAAGTGACTATTTATGGTGGTGGAATGAGTTCTAAGTATAATCAATGATAAAGATATTGCTACATGCTGCTACTGATCTAGTAGGAAATCATAAAGTAGCAAGGGGTTTATTTCTCCTACCCTAGCATACCAATTTCCCTGTGGGATTTCCTACTGGAAAAGCTGAACTGGGAGCCAGCTGGCTAAACAGAAATGTGTTGGCACCATCTCTATACAAGCAATACAAAATGAATAGAGAATGTGATATTTGAGAGGAAATACATGTAAATTACTATACTATTTGAGTGGATTCCCAATTTCTTATGACTGTGCTATCATTTTATCAGAGAAAATTGTCTGTATTAACATATGCTAAATTATTAACTGGTGAGAATGCCTTTGAGAAAAATTTGTGTCTTTTTGGGAGAATACCACTAAGCAATTCCAGATAGTTGAACATTGTGGAAAGGGGACATGACAGATCATGCCACATGGATGTATCTACCTTGCTTGAAAATGGACTTTCCTTGTTCTCAATATTAATGTATGTCTGAGCATGACGTTGGCACCTGGTAAAAATTCTCATTTCAGATTGATGGACGCTAAGCTATAAGAAAATTGACAGTGTGTTTTGTTTATTTGTTCACATCATGTTATTTTCCAATCATTTCATTTCAGAAGAAAGTCGCTCTAGGCTCTGCCTCTAAGTTATAGAGAATCTATCAAAAATGTTATTAAAAATCTGGTGTTCAGATTAAATTACAGTTTGCTAGAGTAGATGGTAGCAGGGGACATCTTGTGGTCAAAGCACCAAATGAGTGAATTTGTTTGAATAAAATGAAGAAATCTCAAAAAATAATCATTTTATATACAGAAAAAGTGAAGTAAATTTAAATGTACGAAACAAAGTAAATTAAAAATATAATTGTCAACTATAAGAATCCTTCTCAAAATTTTTGATTTACACAAATTGGTAGTGACAAGAAAAGCAAAATTACCAAAAAGAGGAAAACAGTCTTTTAATCTATAATATTGCACTTCTAAATAGTTGAGTCATGTATTAAACACAGTATATGTTTATCATACCAATGCTTTATAAACAAGGTCCAACACAAGGTTGAGACACATAAACAATAGACATAGGGCTAAGAGTCAATTCTCCAAGCCCAGTATCTGTGAGGGTTCATGCTGGATTCAAAACACAAATCTTCACTTAAGATACAGAGATAAGTCCAAACCAAGTCACATGAGCCCCCCAGCCACTTTAAAGAGGGACTCAAATCCATGCTTGTGTTTCTCAATACTGGTTATAATATAGGAAATTTAAATTCATATGTGAGGCTGGGCGAAACTTAGCAAAAACAGCACAATGTAGCAGAGCTCAAAGTGCAATCTAGAAACCACGAAGCAGCTCAAAATGCACACCAAGACACAGGCAAGGAGCCAATGAGCAAGGAGGTGAAGCATCTCTGTTGGATGTCACCACCTAGAAAGCTTTATTGTTATGCCCAGTGTTGCAGCCATTCTTTATAGGATAGGCCACTATTCAACATTTGGTTTAGATACAGAGTTAGTGCATACCACACACAAACACACACACCAACCAAGAAGAATATACAAAGGAAGTGTTTCTCACAAAACGAAGTTTTCAAGAGAGAATAGGGTGGCTCACAAGCAGGTCCAAACAATGTTTAAGAGAGCAGGGAAGGAATACTGACTTTTGGATCCTGTTGTTGTTAGCAGGTGGGGCCAGCCTGGCGGTTCTCAGGTAGTCATTCCCATGTGCACAGGGCTTTGCATTGTTTGCAGTTGCCACAAGTGCCAAAGGAGGAGCAACCTGCTGTCAGATTTCTCAGATATGGCACAAAGGAAAAGCACAAGGGTGAGGAACAAACTATGTCAGCAGTCAAAGAAAAATGTTTTCAGACTATCAATGATGACTGAGTCTGGAAAATGGACACAGCCAATTTCTACAAAGTATACATAGTCATTAGTGATTTTGAAATTAGATTTTCAAAAGAAATTTAATTTATTCTAAAGAGAAAGGATACATGAAACTAAATTACTTCATTGTTGTGATATAAGCATGTGTGTGTGTGTGTGTATAATATTATCAATTAGCTTCCATATCTCATGTATTTCTGAAAATTAAATCCACCATTGTGAGTACATATAAATACAGCATAGGATTATGAATACTAAAAATTCAGTCTTTAAATCTTTGAATTATTCTATGAAGGTGAATTTATAATCGAATTATTTAGCAATTTTGGAAACATTGTTCAGAAGTGGTTAATTGATTTGTTATCACAAAGAAATAGAAATATAAGAGTCTCAGTTTATTATACTTCTAATACTATTTCTTGGAAAGCGAAAATAACTTTACCTCACTAGAACACTCAATTCCTTAATTTTTGTGATGAATATGAGATGCACCTATGTTATTTCCATATGTATTAGAAAAGTCATCTTGCACTGATACTACATTGAAGAAATTAATTATATAAAAAATATGTGCAAAGATGTTAAGCCCAGGCATGATGTAGAGGTAGGGAAAAACTCTAATATAAAAATGTTAAAGAGAATTTATTCAACACACATAAGTATAAAATTTGCTATCTCCTTTTAATCAGCAATAGTAATCATCTTACCTTATAATACAAGTGTTTTTGTTCTAAAGTACTCAATATTAAATTAAATTATTCATTCAGTTACTCTAAGCATACAATGACATACTGCCTAACTTAATATTAGGCTTTTTATTAGTTCAATAAAATAGTTCAATATCATAATGTGTTCAATTAAGAAACAGTTGTATTCATTCACAAAGGTACATTAAGTTTTACTATGAACTCAAGCCCCACTTAAACTTCCAACCACAAAACATAAAAGTAAAATCCACAGACATACAGTCTACATTTCATAGTCATTAAGTAATTCATCAGCATTCAAAACTACTCATGAAATACACTAGTAAAATAAGGAAACTAAAACTGTGGCCAGTTAAATGAACTTCATATTTTCTGGGCTCAGAATATTTTCTTACTTAAGAACTGATCAACTTCTACTTTTCTCATTGTAATTCTCATGTAACTCAGAGTTATTATTTGCATTTTTGTTGCCCAGTGTGATAGTCACTAACTACATGTGGTTAATTAAATTTAAAGTTGCCTATAATCTGAGCAGCTTGGGAGGCTAAGACAGGAGAATCATGAGTTCAAAGCAACCTCAGTAAATTAGAGAGCCCTAAGCAACTTAGGGAGACCCTGTCTTATAATACAAAATAAAAAGGACTGAGAAGGTGGCTCAGTGGTTAAGCACTCTTGAATTAAATTCCTGGTACCAAAAATAAAATTTAAACATTAAAAAAATTAAGTTTAATTTTTAAAAATTTATTTATTTATTTATTTATTTATTTATTTATTTATTTATTTTTGTGGCACTAGGATTAAAACCAGGGCCTCACACACACTAAGGCAAATGTTTTACCACTAAGAGATATCCATAGTCCTATTCTAAATCATATTTTGTGTCAGGTTCTTACTATGTTGCCCATGCTACAATCAAAGTTGTGATTCTTCTACTTTATCCTCCCACGTAGCTGGGATTATAGGAGTGTACGTCAGTGCCCACCCTATTTATTGAAAATATAAGTCAGCTTTTCAATCACACAAGATATATAATATTTTGGATATTTCATTAATTTATATGAATATATTAATTAAATTTAATAAACTACACAAGACAGTAATCTTTAAAATTCCTAGATACAGAAAGAGTTGATATTAATTTGTTGGAGTATTTTCTTTCAGAATGTTGCTTTTCCTAGATAATTTTTTAAAAAAAAAGTCAATTGTTTCTAACTGAACATAAAGTTTCAAACATTTTATTTATACTTAAGTGTATATAAATACCAGAGTACTGAAAAAAAAATTTTCTGAAAAAATTTTACTCTTACCTATATCACACAGCTATAGTCACATTGTATAAATTAATACAGATTTTTAAATTATAATTCCAACAATAGTATTCCATCACAATTAGATTTCAATAAACTCTCAGTTTTTTTATAATCTTAGACTATAAAATAACAATAGTAGAAAACACTAGCATTTATTTGAGAAACATCATTTATAATCTGATTCTACTTGCATATCTTTGGAGGAATGCTCATTTGAAGCAATGGACTTCTTAAAACTATTCTGCTAATAAGATTAATTCCTTGAGTATGTGATTTCCTATACCCCTTTAAGAATACATTAAAAGTTAAGAGCAGCAATTTTAACATTATATTCCCAAAGTATGAGGGATTACTACACTTATATGAAAGAATGAAATGTTACAACTGGGTTATTATATCTGTTAGTGAGAGATAAATGCTGCATGTGGCTGAATGGAACTTTGAACAATATTTCATCTTTAACTACCTTTTCTTTTCTTTCTTTCTTTCTTTCTTTCTTTTTTTTTTTTTTTTTTTT
>NW_025999961.1:9090499-9120816 GCF_001458135.2 Marmota marmota marmota
TTTTTTTTTTTTTTTTTTTTTTTTTTTTTTTTTTTTTTTTTTTTTTTTTGATAAAGGGTATGAAGTGATGTATTTGAAATGCATACAAAAAAGCAAAGCCAAATTCTCATTCTGTTGATATGGACATATACATCCTAAACCAATTTTGTAATGTATATCTATTGCTATATTGTCTATAATAGTAGACACATATAAATTTGATTTTCTTCAGAAACAGCTCTGAAACAAAGACTTATACAGGTATATTTTAGCAAATGATCCAGGAAGTATAAGTCAGAGAAGGAAAAAAAAATAACAAGGGAAAGACAGAAAAGCCTATAAAGGAAGATTTTACTAGTGATCTGATTTAGATAGGCAACTGAATTTTCAAAGTAGAATGCAAGTGAGAATTGCTCTAGAGATAGGGCTACTCAGTGTTTGACTTTTTCCCTTTACCAATTGAGTATTGGCTCTGGAAACTGTTTTAATCATTCCAGGGTACCCAAATGATGGACTAGCTTCCTCATTTCTGTATGAAGTCCTCAAAGAACCAGAAACAGAGACAAAGGGCTTATGGCAGAAAGCACTAGAATTCTTGTAAAATGTCTCTTTCAGTTTCAGCTGAAATCAGATATGATTGACAACATGGACAGCAAATCTAAGTTGATTTCCAGTGTCCAGCCATTTTGCCATTCGAGTCTCTTTGTGCCCTACAATGGGTCCTTCTATTATGGAGGCTTTAAACAAACAGGATCCTGAAAAATTATGAGTCTGGAGACCTACCCACAGGCTACACTCCTCATGAAGTAAGTCCTTCCAAGGCTGTGACTATTATTTATCTCATTTTCAGTCAACCACAGTCCATCTCCCTTGGGTAACACTCTTACTGTTTCACTTGTGTCAGTACTTTTTGAGACACCTCCATGCACTTCAGTGAGTCCTTCTGGCTGTAGATCCAAACCATCTGCTTAAGACACCACAAGCACTGTAATTACCACAGGACATTTACCAGGATGTTTTTGGAGTAAAGTGTAAATAATGAGGCCTTTTATCATAACCTCAAAATTCACACACTTAAGTGAAGATGATTGGTCAAAGATCTATCAGACTGTGTGAGAAAGTGACAACTAATTTCTCTTCTATCAATAAATTTCAGAAAACAATGTTCTCCCTTAAAAAAAAGAAAAAAAGAAAAGAAAAAGAAAAAAGAAGAAAAAGAAAAAAAAAGTGCTATTTTGTTGCAGGGTAAGCAATTGGTAAAATGTCCTTTACAATATAACATTTGCTAATTGATATAAAATGTCTCTGTTGTACTTTGATGGTTATTCGAATTGCTTTTGTTTTTGTTTATTTATCAACAGGGCTGATATAAAAATATTTGTTATAAACAAGCATTCAGATAAGTTCTCATTAAAATGAGAGAACTTATTCATAGAAAGCCAGGTGAACTCTGAAGAGCACAGGCATAGCAGGACTGAGGGCTACTCTAAGGAAAAGCCACCTCTCTGTATTTGAAAATGAGACCTTTTTGTGAGACTTGCCTGCGACATCATCCCAAAGAAGTTGCTATGATACCACATCAATGAGACTTAATTTAAATGTTTCCTTTGGAATTCTCCAGACATCTACCATCAAGAGTGCAGGGTAAAGCAGTTCATGAAAAGCTACTCTGGAAGCACTGTTCTATGTAATTACCTACCCTAAGTAGGGTGTCATGAGGAGGTGCTGGTCTCTGCTGGCTACAATGTGCTAAAGGACCTGAGACCCAGAGAAGCTGTGAGTACTGCAGGAGCTGGCTGAAGTCATGGTGCTAAAAAACGGCCCACATCAGGTGTTAGAGCCACCTTGTTTTTACTGGGTGCTACTGGACATAACTGCTGTGAAACTAGGCAGTGGAGAAGCTATAGGCACTGCAAGACCCAGATACAGATAAAAATCCATATATATTGCATAAATTTGTCAAGGAAATGTACTAAAACAAAGATGCAGAATTATTTTATTTCTTAGGTTTTAATATCTCACTAGCAGTACTAACTACATTGTCACCTGGAAAAATAAAAAATATTTTAAGTGTTGTTGTTATTATTATTATTATTGCTACCAGGGTTTAAACTCAGGACTCAACCACTGAGCCACAACCCCAGCCCTATTTTGTATTTTATTTAGAGTCAGGGTCTCACTGAGTTGCTTAGTGCCTTGCTTTTTCTGAGACTGCTTTTTGATCCTCCTGCTTCAACCTCCAGATAAGATTATAGGCATGCACCATGGTGCCCAGCTAAGGGGTCATCACTTCTAATAAAGTAGGTTAAAAGAGTAAACCTGGAAATAAGAGATAATACATTGATAAGTAGCATACTTATCTATATATAGATTGAAATGAGATATTTCCATGTACTTTTGAAATATTTTATAACAAAATAATGTAGATCTGGCTCTTCCTGAAGTATGACGTTTTTAATGCAGTATAAAAGGCAAGACTAATTTTATGCACCTAATGTGAGGGAAAAATAACTTACAAGAAATGAAATGGAATAACTTTTTGAATAGGACAATGGTGGCATTTAATCTTAAGAATGTATTAATGAATTACACCTAAAGATGCACTCCTACTGATTTTCAAATTTGAACAATTGAAAGCAATTTGTTATGTAACTTCAAGAACGATATCACCTTAATTGTTACATTTTTAGTTCTTGACAGAAGTTTTGTATTTAAAAAGATTGATATATTTTGACAGCTTTCAAACATTTTAAGGCATATACTAAATATAATGTAGCATAAGGTACTTTTCAGAAATATTTCTGAGTTAATTCAGGAACATTACTTTTCCACATTTCAGATTGGATTCCCAAAGGCTAGTAAAAACTGTTAGAATATACACAGTATCTGATAGCCAAGGTCACTAATAACATTTTCTGAAACAGCAGTAAGAACTGACAAATATTTCTTTGGGTGGGAGATTTCTAACATATACATACACATGTATGTTAGAACTTCATATAAGGCAGTTATGATGTTAATGATAATTTTGTGAATTGTTACAGGCTTTTAAATCATGTCATTTTTGTACCAAACACATACTAAATCCAATATAATTTTAAATTCATGAAACACATTCCAATTCCACTGTCATCAGAAATTATACTGTAGATATTTAAATTTTCCACTAACAACTATGACCTTCTGAAATGAATTTTGGTGTTCATAATAATTTATGCTGCCACAGAAGGCTAAGTAATTATTTTTCAAAAGTGGATATTAATAGAGTAAATATATTAATTTATATTTTTCTAAATATTTCACCCTGAAATACAGATTTACACATGTTGAGGAAGAATTGACAAAATTTCAAAAAATTTTCTAGATCACTTCCTCTGCAAAATCAAATCCAATGTTAGATGTAAGCAATTACCTTAGCACAGAAATACTCTTAAGTTACCTTAAAAAAGAAATTGTTATCTTTTCTAACAAGTTGAAGTATTATTGAGATGTGACATCATGGTCATATACCTGAATGCTACATAGAATTATCATAGTAAACAGAAACATTCTTATTAAATTAATCTTGACATGAAGTATAAAATGAAATAATCTTAGATATATTGAAAATGCAGTCATGCCAGCTTATATCTCTCTTGATATGAACACTTATTTTTCTTTTTAAAAAAAGTTTTACTGTTTTAAAATCATCTGCATTGAATTTTAGATTCCAGGCAATTGGGGGTTAAAATTTCTCCTTTGATTTTATGCTCTTGATTACAAAAATGTATCCATTTTCTAAGTTTAAAACTTCCTATTCTGTTAATATATAAAACTAAATCATTTGCTTATTGTATGAGTCATACCATATTTTAATCAAGTGAATCAGATATGAAATTAGTCAGAATTGGATCAGATTATAAAATCATCAAAATCAAGAGATGGCAAGAAAGAAATGACAGGCACTAATTTATACTGAGGAAATGGTTGAAATAATTTTTGTGAGCTGGGGAATCACCAAAGGACGCTGCAGCAGCTACACTTAAAGCAATATTAGGGACTGTTACCCTCCTTAGGACTGAGGAGGAATGCAGAGGAACAGCAAGAATAAATACACAATCTGGCTTTTCTCCTCTTCTCCCATCAATTTATGATGCTATCTATTTACCAATATCAAATATATGCCAGAGAGTAAGGGAACCCAAAAGGCAAAAGTTTGGTATCTGTGTCTATGGGCACAGAGAAAAAGAAAGGTAGAAATTATATTTAGAAGATAAAATATGGAAGATTCAACAAAGTACTTGGCTCTTTGGAGGAAGAAAAGTAGAGGGAGGTAGGAAATTTAAAAAAGGCTCTCTCTCATATTTATAGGCTATAATGATTTCTTAACTTAAATATCAAGATTGTGTAAATATTTCCAATACTTTAACTTGCCATGCCAAACTAACCCTAGCTAATAAGCCATTACTGTCCTATGTAGTTGCAATTGTAAAGTTTCATCTAGAAAAAATGATACATAAAAATAGAGTTAAAAAGTTAAATAAATGGACTACTTTCAAAATTGTGGATGAGGAAAGATAAAATTGACAAGGGGTAGCAAATCATGAAATTACCAACTCCAGGGACCAGAGGGAGGCAGAAGAAATGGTCACATAATTTGAAATAGCATGTGTATGGTAAAGGTCATTGAGAAAAAATGGCAACCTCAGTTGCAAGACACAGACAAGCCGTAACAATAGTACAGAAATGTCCCAGATAAACAATGCCCTGTTTTCATTTTCTTCTAATTTTCTTATATTAGTTGTTTCAGGTGACTGAATCTAGTGACAATCAGAAGGTAGAAGACTTAAGAACACTTTGCATAAAAATCAGTGTCCCAGGCCAAACTACCTCTAAAGGATAGAAATTACATTTGGATGAAGAAACAAATTACACTGTACACCATGCTGATAGGTATTGTAATCTTAATTTCTAACTTAGTAATACTATTAATAGAGATATATTAAAATTTTATAATTTTCTTTTAAAAAGTCATCATTCCAAAGGAAGAAATCAGCCAAGGAAACTAATAATACTCTCACTTTGTACCATGAAAAAAACATGTGTTCTCAAAAATAGAATTGAAAGAAAGTTGATAGGGAGTGATGCAGAAACCTTGAGAGTTGGAGACAAAGAATAAATCTAAAATTAAAGAAGGTATCCAAATTCATTTTAACAAATACCCAGTATTATGACAGGTAATTTCAAGTCATGGCCCTTATAAAAATTTGATGGACAAGAGTTATCTGAGTTAATTTCAGAATGTTTGAGAATGAAATTCTAGAACTTGACAAAGTTAAATGACCCCTAGCTTCTGGCCTAAGACAATTTCTCTTTAAATCTCTGTGAAAATCTTGTGTCATTTTTGTACAATAAATACAGAATTCTTCTTTATTTTTCCAAAGAAATGCTTTAAAAATATGTTCCCATCTAATTAATGCTTTTCTTTGAAGCATAGTTTATCAATAGAAGTTAGCATACATCTTTTAGAAGCAATATTGGTATCAATTTGAACTTATTATTAAAATGTAAAGAGAATAAAGCAAAAATCATTGTTACACTCAAGACAAAGTAGAAATAAAGACTCCAAATTAATATTTTAGCACATTGTATTTACAACAAAACACTAGTCTTACAAATACACTATCAGGACACGGAAACTATAGTTGAAATTCTGAAATCAGAATAAGTATACTATTGTGATTCCATTGCAATTATATTCTTTCTATACTTCTATTGAACTCATATCTGTATTAATGCATTATTTTTTTGAAAAAAATTATGGCTTAAATACATGTATATGAATACATATGGATATCTACATGTGTGTGTGTGTGTATGTATGGGTTTCTGAATGTAATCCATTCCACTGAAAAAATTATGATCCTGAGAGCAGTTAATTTTGTTTTTCATAATTGAACACCAGGTGCTTAACCACTAAGCCACATCCCCAGCAATTTTTATTTTTAATTTTGTGACAGGGTATCCCTAAATTGCTTAGGGTCTTGCTTACTTGCTGAGATTGGCTTTGGACTTGTAAGCCTCTAGTTTCAGCCTTCTGAGCAGCTGGGATTTTAGGCCTATGCCACCACACCCTGTCTTCATTCTAACATTCAAAATTATTTGACATGTTATTGAGAAAACAATTTTAAATGATGAGGAAATCATGTTTTGTACTTAAATCCTTTCAAAAATATTCACATATATTTTAGTTGTTTGTTTAAAGAAAAATAGATCTAAAACCTTAAAACTATATTTTCTACAGATAAGTTTGAGTGTGTGTGTGTGTGTGTGTGTATTTCATCTGGGGAAAACTTTTGTGGGTATTATACAAAATATCTTTCAATGTCAGAATTAATCATTTTTATTTTAAAATATCAGGATTTTTAATATTTAAGTATAGATAATTGAAACACATTTACCTGGCTTCAGCTCAATTCACTTGACTTTTAAAAAGCTAGTATTGTAATCAGGCAAAACAGAAGTATAACAAAGTTTCAGAAATTTACCATATAATATATTCACATTTTTTAATGGCAGAAAGCACAATGAGTATATATTTTAAATGTTTTACCCTAGGTTTCTAACATTCTATTAAAGGAAATACACAGTTTCATTAAATTGAATGTTCTCAATATGTCCATATGTGTATTTTAGAAAAAAATCCTTTATAAAAAACTTTATAGAAAACCTTACATATTTGGGAAATATGAATAATGGGCAACTTGAAGTAATGCTCAAAAGCAAGAAAATTAAAAATTTGTGTCTTTGAACACATATCACATTAAATGTGTAAATTAGCACCAGATACATATTTTCCAGATTTAGCTGCCTAATGAAAATGACTACACACAATCCAGCACATTCAGGAATGCCGCAGCCCTGTTGGCTGGGCAAAATAACCAGGGGGTGACGAAGAACTTGTGTAGATTGATACAGCAGGAGTGGAAGCCGTTTATTGTAGGACAACAGAGGTATTTATACATTCCACACAGCTTATCTAGTTAGCATGAACTAGATACATCAGTCAACCAATAAGGAATCTCCACACTTAATGGTTTGCTGGTGTTACTTCACAAACCACTCCCTCTGGCATTTTGCCAGGCACCATCCAGACTTGTTTACAGACTCTAACATTTCTCTGGCAAAATGCCGGGAGCCATCCTGACTTGTTTACAGACTCTAACATTTGCCTGGCGCCATCCTGACTTGTTTACAGACTCTAACACAGGAATATTTGCATTAAATTACACGTGTATGTATTCATATGTACAAGCACACATACAAACTTTTAAGTACATATTTATCATTGTCAAAAAATAAGTATGTAACTACATAAGAACAACTAAGCAAATAAAAATCAAACAATATAAATGTCATCTAGCTTTATATACTACTTTCGGAATCAAGCAAACTCTACAGCAATTCTTTCTTTGAATGAAGCTTAAATTACATAAATTTTCATGAATCTGTAAGGAGGAAGAAAATTTAAAACACAACCCCAATGCAGCAATTTAACATAAGTGATTTAACTAATTTCTGCATCTTTAAACTTAAAGCAAATAGTAACAATTGTAGTAATATTTCTGCAGAGAAATGGATTGTCACACCAAGTGGCATAAATTAAGATTTCAAAAAGCCTCAGTTTAATTTCGGTCAGGTTTTGCAACCAAATAAATTCAGGTTGGGTCTGTTTTTCTTCCAAATGAGTTATGGAAATCTTTGTGGTTTATAGACTTATTCGTTCCATATTTATTTGGAGTTTTGGACAAAGCATTTAGTGTTCAGTTTTGCTTAAATTTGGGGATTGCAGATAAAGGATTATAAAATTACTCATAATTTATCTAAAAGCTATTACATCTGTCCTTACTGTATAGGTGAGGAACCACTGTGGGGTACCAAGTATCATTAGCTAAATAGTCAAAATTAACACAAGAGAACACAAAACAAGGATTGGGACCAAAAATAGTTTTGAGAGGTCCGACTCAATCACTGGGTTATGCTGCCTGCTTAATATTATTAAGAATCTTCTGAAATAATGTTTTCAAATTTTTTATAACCACTAATCTATGGAAAGGCATTGATAGAATACCTCCCCATTCTTTTCTATTCCTGTTTCTATTCCTCACAGCTATATCAGATCACCTCCATCTATATTCAAAAATCTAATTTAGCAGAAACACAACCTTTGCCCTGCTACTCCATTGTGGCCACACTTAAGCCCCGCCAGTCTAATGGCCATAGATAATGTGCTTTCTGTAACTTGGAATCACCTAGCTCTACTCATTGACATTTCAGTGGTCAGAGCCCTCTTTTGCCAACAACTTCTAAGTATGAATGTAATCACTAGTTTCAATTTAGAAAACAATGATGGAAAAGTGAAGACAAATAAGAAAATACACCTATTGAAGAATGTTTGCTCTCTTGATAAGGAGGGAAACAGGAAACAGGATCTTATATTTGTAAACAAAATTTGTATCTCATTAAAATTATTTTTATCTTCTCTTGTCAAAAAATGTCAAAAAAATCAGAATTGAGGGAAGCTTGTAAATATTTTGATTTCCTGAAACACTCTTATCATTTATAAAATAATCCTGAGCAAAACATGAATTTTAGAACATTTAAAGGTTAAAATTACCCATTATTTGTATGTATAGAATTTTCCCAGTTTCTCAGAATGTAGAAATCATGATCCATAATTTATTACTGAAAAGCATCATATCATTCATTGATTTCAGTTGCACACTGTGTATTGTGAGATTCCAAATCTTTTCTGATGTTATAGTCATTAGAAAACAGTTATTTAAACATGAGTCATGAGATAAAATAATGCATGAAAAAGGTATAATAAAAGAAAAACTTGATTTAAATATTATCTTTTATCAAAATTGACTTTCATTCAAATTTGTCTATATGCTGTTTCATTGCATTTACTTAACATAGTTACACAATAAACTATTGTTTCAGAACAGAAACTAAATGGTTGTCAGTGGTTAGAAGTACAGAAAGAGGTTGACTAACTGAAACAAGAAGAAATTTATGAATTTTAGTTGAGTTAATCAAGTATTTATAAAATTGTTTTAAAAATCTCTCTTCTTATATTCAAACAATGAAAGCAGAATGAATTCCTTCTTCTTGGTTGTGTTTGTCTTTGTGCCAAATTTACATTCTAATAATGCAATAAGTGGGGAGAACTGAAGTTCATGTGGCTAGGGGATAAATATGTATTTCAGGTTGACTGTTTCTTGGTAGTGATGGAGATATTATTACAGTATTTTGATGCAAGCGAAGTTTAAGTGGGTTCAAGATATTGTATAAGATTTTCTCTAATGCATCAAAAATGAATTATAAATCATTTATTATAGAATATATTTAAGTACTCATTATAAGAAAGTGAAAATTAAACTAGTTATGCTCTGCAACTGTTAGATTTTGAGATACATGGTAATTATGACTTTTAGATTTACAATGAGTATTAGAAGAAGAACTTCTTAGGATAGTGTACAGAAAAGAAATACATATGTATATCAAGACTAGCTGTTTTATTTGGACATCAAATTCAGGATTCTGATTTGCACCTTCTAATCTAACAATCCTAGGTATACCTTTGCCCTGTAAGATACTAACTTGTAGATCAAAAAGAAAGTTAGCATTAGAAATGTACAGTATATTTGTTAGAGTCTGTAAACAAGTCAAGATGGCGCCTGGCATTTTGCCAGAGGGAGTGGTTTGTGAAGTAATGCCAGCAAGCCATTAAGTGTGGAGATTCCTTATTGGTTGACTGCTGTATCTAGTTTATGTTAATTAAGATAAGCTGTGTGGAATGTATATATACCCCTCCTGTCCTACAATAAATGGCTCCCTCTCCTGCTGTATCAATGTACACAAGTTGCTCGTCACCCCTGGTTATTTTGCTGCAGCCGGACTGCGGCATATGTTCACAAGTTTCACCAGTGGTAAAACTTGGGGCTAGTACTCTTGAGAAAAGTTTGCCTTAATGACCCTGATTCCAAGTTTGTATTCTTGATATTAAGTGAAATTCTTGCTCAAAGCTCAGATTCCAACCCACTTCTCTCATAAACATAAATCCTATTGTGAGTCTGTAGCCCCCTCAAAAGTTGTAACTTTCTTGGTATCTTTTTTTTTTTCTTATCTTTTTTCTTTATATACCTTGTCCTGATTTTCTGCTCTCCTCTACGCTTTGCTCATAGTAACAATTACCAATTTCATATCATGTTTCATCCCAGCTAACAAATAATAAGTGATAAATGCAAGTTCCCAAATCACTATCTTTACTCTAAATCTTCAGATTAATTCTTAAACTTTTTCCACCATAGGCAGCTGAATTATATCTACTACACCAGTGGTTTTCTTTGATTTTAGCTTCTGGGAGAATGCTGCCAAAAAGGATTCCATCATTAGGGGGATAGAATACAAAGAGGATGTTACCCTATGCCACCCTCCCTGCAGAGCTGTGGGGTTCCATGTGTCTCCTTCCAGAGTCATAGCTCTTCTCAAGCTTAGACTACTGACACTTTGCTTTTCAATTGCTTTGGTGACTTTCTGCCCTATTGTATAGTCTTTTGTGCTTAGAAACCCCAAATCTTTTACTACACAAGTGGAAATGCATCGTCATTAATTGTTTTCCTACTCTTACTCCTGATTGTCTAAATCCTCTTCTTTATTTATTTTGTGTGCATGTGAGTGTGTATTTTCTGCCATTTTACTCAGTCATTTGGCAGAATCAGAAAAGAAGTTTTAACAGGCCGCAGAGGCACAAGCAAAACCTGTATAAGAAAAATCTAAAATTGAGGAAAACCACATGCATTAATTATATTTCCCTACAATAAAAAAATGACTATTAACTTTGAATGTAGGACAATCAAGTCTTAATATTAAGACTTAACCATCAGAAAGACACAATGATCACTAATCAAGTAGTCTCTCTGGTGTGTCTGAAGGTGTCCACTAACTTCCCTGATCCCTGGGAAGAATAGAGAAGACTTGATACAAGGACCCAAAAATCTTCCAAGAAAGGAGTCCCAATTAAAAGAAGGATTTACTAGAGGAACATTACATGGAGCCCTAGGGATACAGGTGGCAAGCAAACCCCCATCAACGTTTTGAGCATTAGAAAATCCCTTTCCCTTTTCTCTTTCATTCCTCCTTGATACACTATTCCTTCAGCAAGAGGTATGAGACAGACATTTTGGGAGAAAGTTTGGTTAGAGAAGCCCCACAAATGGGTTGAATTATTAGGCAAAACTAACACTGAGGATCAGAGGAACAATGAACTTGAGGCTTAATATCAGAACTCTTGAATTTTTAAATTTGTTTTGCTCTTATCTTTTAAGTGTGTGCCCTGTGCCAACCTATTTCCAATGTAAAGAGGTGATGCTGATGTTTTGAAGTAAGAATTTAATGGAAACATTGACTTAGATGTCATTACAAAGAAATTACACATTAAGAATCAAATAAATGGTCTTTTTTAAAATAACTCTTAAATTTATCTTACAATGTATGACCTTCTGAAACTGCTGGGATAATGACTCATGCATGTGGTACACAATTTGGTCAAATTAATATACTATAAATAGTAACATGATTCTTAATTTTGATAATCAATCATTTCCTATATTATATGAAATAAAATGAATTATTTACTAATGACATGCTGGGAGCCATTAGCCAAGTAGGTATGACAATTTCCTTGCCAGCGTACCCCATGTTGCTTAGTGGAAGGACTCGTGGAAATAGGACATTTTGCATTGACATTGCATGTAGGTGACCTTGCTCAAGGACCAAGGCGGATCCGGGTTTAGGGTGTTCCCGGTTTAAGATTATTCCTGCTGGGAATAGGGCGTATCCTGCTGCCTGAGTTCCCCTTGAGTTCTCACGGGATTCAGACAGTATTTTTTGGGAGACAGAAGCCCAGTGAGGGTGGATTTGGGCAGAGAACGTGGATTTCCCCAGAACGTGATTGTAGACGGCTGGTGTGAGTTTGGGAATAAAGAGTTGCTGTTTGAATCTACAAGCTGTGTGGTGGCTCGTGATTTTGTGCCCAGCCAGACTGCGGCAATGACAGAAGAATATTGAAATCAAAACTGGGTCAATAGCACATAAAGTTTATTTGAAAAAAATGAATGGATGATACTCTCTCTATATAATATGAATTGTAATGCATTCTGCTGTCAATATAAAAAAAACAATGAATAGAAGATATATAGCTACCCAGGAATACATGTATTAATATTAATTACATATATGCACATTCCTAGAACTTTCTTTTGCCTCTGTCCTGGCTTTTCTCATAATTTGTTCCTAAGACTTGATACCAAAAGTCTGGAACAATTATGATCAATCAGTTTATGTGTTTAATTACTAAAAAATTGAATAATAAATGAAGTCTCTGTTTGAACCATGCAACTCTTACTAGTAAAGAAAAAAGAAAGAAACCACTATTGTTTTGAAACCATTTTCCAAGTATTCCTTAAAATCATCTTCAGCTAACATCAGATGACATGATTTTTACTAATAACTATAAACATAAAAAGATACCAAACTGGTGTTTTCTAAACATCCATAAATCAAAATGTAACATTGTTTCATTTGTGTTAACTCATTTGTAAGATCTAAATGCAAATGGACTACTTGGGGACATTAAATAAAACTTATTCACCCCTCATGTTCTATCTCAGCACAGTTGTGAGCCCTTCTGACTGACATGTTGATTTCCTCTCAGTAAGGGAGATATAATTAATGTGACCTTTTGATAAGGTGGGAGATACTGGGTGAGACAAGTGCTCTCCAGAGAGCTATTAGTAGCTTCTGAGCAATTTGCTAATAGTAGAGCTACCTTTATTAAAATCATACAGTTAAGAAGATAATTGACAACCATAATAATGAGTGTGTACAGGGAAGAAAAAGAACATGAAGTAAAGTGGAACTGTTAATTACTTAAAAATGGATGAACTTTCAGTGCTAAGTAAACTGATTTGGAAATTTGGTTTTGAAGTACAATGAATGATAAACCCATAAGAAATCATGGATCTATCAATTCTGGAAAATAAATTAGAGTTATTTCTACTCTCTGATCCCATATTCATGAAAGAAATATATATATTTTTAAAGTTGCATCATCATCTAATGTCAGGATGCAGTGATATTTGTATGTAGTGTAGGCATGGCAAATTGATAGCAATATATGTATTTTAGAATCTCCTTTCATACTAAGCTTAAAAAATCTAATAAATCTAAAAACTCATGCAATATACTTTGAAGTTAATCTACTAATGAAACTACATGTATATTGAAAAGTTTCTTTTTTTCCAAAGTAAGAATATGGCAATATAAAAATAGTACAAAGATGCTTATCCTAACTATTATAATTCATTAGTGTGTCCACTAAATTATCAGAAGCCCCCTGTTCATCCAGATTACATATTTAGATATTGTTTTCAATTACTTATGAGTAATCAAAAAGGCAAAATTATGATTGCAATGAAAATATGATGTTTGAAAACACATGAGAAACTACAGAAGAAACAACAACAATGGCAAAAAGTAACAGTGAAATGGCATCATTAGCTTTGTTTTTCAACAAAGTAAATATAGTTTTAGTGAAAGTGAACGTTTTGACATTTCAAGAGGCAAATATCCATATTTTTATTTGTCTAGATTATCGATGGTACCAAAAATGTGGTTACCTCATCATGTAGCTGAATATTTATTTGGAATGATTATCCTTGGCAATCCAAACAATATCTTTTCCTGGGCATGTTCAGTATTTGAGCTTTCAATAAAGTAGTTCATCTTTATAGGCTGCAACTTTATTTTTGTTTGTTGGGCATGCAATAGTAACTTGACTAGGAACCATCGATACCTTTCATGTTATACCACAAAAAGACCACCTCACAATATCAGTCCATGACACCCTGGATATAAATGAATGACTACTGCATGTGAATGATCATATGATCCACAAAAGTAGCAAAACTATAATTACCATTCACAAGGTAAAAAACTATATGCCTTTGGTAGATTTCTTTCACTGTGTAGAATTTAGAAAGCTGAGTAAATCTATTTAATTTTTTTCCACTATATATTTTATTTTTTTAAATTAATTAATTAATTAATTAATTAATTATACAGTAGTAAATGCATTTTATCATATAGCACACAAATGGAGCACAACTTCTCATTTCTCTGGTGAGAAATAAATATGACATAAAAATTAGTGTTCCTCTTGTCCATTACCTTACAAACTGCAAGTCCTATGATCTAAAATGAAACTGAATTTATTTTAACTGCCTATTAACTAAAACAGACTTTAAATACACAACAAGAACATATAAACAGTCAATATGATATTTCATCTATAGTTTCTAATTTACCTGTGAATTACTAAGATCTTTGTGAAAATCAAGCAACCCAGCAAACAAACATGCAAACGCCTCACAAATAAAATAAAATAACAGCAAAACCACATAAGTGATAAAACTGCACTTAGCATACGATACTGTTTTCTTAACATGAAACTGTATATAAACACTCTTTGGAAAAGTTAAAGCAGTTAAAATCTATTTAGCAGCACCTGCACAACAGACAAGACATACAGAGAATAGAAATGCCTTAATACATAAATATTAATTCACATAGCATCTGCTACATGTCAGTGTTTTAAGTATTAATATACAAAGATAATTAAGACTGATTTTCTAATTGAAAGCAGGTGTCAGTATTGGGGAGAGACATTTAAACAAATAAAGACTTATGAAATATTGAGGATAATAATAGAGCAAGTACAATACAATATTATTGCTTGTGGAGATCTGGAAACTGAGGAGACCTTTTTAATTTTATTTTTTTAATGGAGAGCATAAGAATTCTACTTTAGAATTATGAACCTATATACTGAATTTCTTGTTTGGTAGAAAGGGAAAATGCATTGCTCTAATGTGATCTAGCATAGAACAATGATGATGAGAAGCCAGGATTGCATGGACACAGGTAATACAATTAAGGGTTGACTTTGATAGGATGGAGGTCATTCAGGAATGATTTCAAGAAATGCCATAAAGTGAGTATACGCGGTCTGTGGTTGATCTATATTTTGTACCAACCATGGTGTAAAGAGGGCTAAAAGTGACAGGGAGTTTAAATGAACAGAAAGAGACACATGAGTTATATCTATAGGAAAACACAGTTTTGCAATTTGAAATGAAACCACATCTTACTCTAACTGCCTGTTCTCACTGTCTTCTGATGCTACAATGTTTCACATGCATTCTTAAATTTAAAGAAGCAAACATTTCCACAGTAAAAAAGCAGATCCACTGGTATATTGTGCAGTACATGGGACCTTAATACTGATGCTATATAATAAAAGTATAAATGCGTTTTTGGTTCTAGAATATAGAGGAAATTTTGGAGTTAGGGATGGATTTTCTCTATATGTTGGCAGAAGGATTTATGACTGGAGAGGAAAAAAAGTCAACAGAGACACAATGGAACAGTTGCTCCTTCTTCCCAAACATAGTATGAGAAAGAGAGAGAGAGAGAGAGAAAGCGAATATACCACTCTGAACAAATAAAACTAAGTCAATTCAATAAAATATGGAAAACATTGATAGTCATTGATAAACTGAATATTGAGGAAATATCATTAACATTAGATACCATTTAGATTCCCAAATCTTATATTATTTGAACTATTAAAAAATAATGAAATCTACCACATCCCAAAGTGGATAGTCTAATAAGAGAAACAGTGTATGAAATTGCAAAAGGTTAAATTCTAAATAAACAATCTTCATATATTGGCTTTATATTGCTATTGATGTGTGATGTGGGGGTCAAAGTGTTAAAGTTGGTTTAAAGTGCTCTTCAAAAAAAAATTTTGGTGTTTGATCAGAAAAGCAATCCTTTCTACAATTATGCTAAGTCAAAAATTATTCTTGTTTTTGTCTCCTGCTTGAACTATCACATGCCAGAACAAAATGATAACAATGAGCAGAACCAGCAGATACAAAAGACAGCAGATTAAATCTATCAGACCTTCAAATAGAATTAGGCAAGAAATGACACAAAACTAATGTTAACTGTGTGAATTTTCTGGGAATTCACAAATGAGTGGCTTAAACAGTGGTGATTTACTTTCTCACTGTTTTGGAGGGTGGAAGACAACAATCAAGTTTCTGGTAGGCTTCACATCCTCTAAACATCTCTCCATTGCTTACAGGTGACACTTTCTTGATGTGTCCTCACAAGGTCCTCCATACATACTCCATACATACTCACCTCATATCTTTCTTTGTGTTATAATCTTTTTCTTCTATGGACATTGGCATATTAAGTAGGATATGCACAAATAGCACAATATTAACTAAATCTTTTAGCAGTTTATTTCCAAATATAGTCACATTCTTATATATAGGGAGAACAACATCAATATATGGATTTGGAGGGCCAAAATTCATCACATAACACTAACTAAATATAAATACAAAGAAAATCAATCCTAATTTTTAATGATTAGTTTAGATCATCCTGAGCACAACAAACAATTAAATGTATAGAACAGAAATTGAAGCACTAACTAAAATGGTACACACAGTCAACCCAGCCAGCACTATGTATGAAAAAGGATTTTGAAATTTAGGTTATGCTTGAAAAACCTGTTCTATACTGAGGGCATGTGCATGCCTGGAAGTAAAAGTGATGACCTGGAGTTGGTTTTGTAAATTTCAAACATGAAGATACAATTCCTTTTTGTTTTTGGTACCAGGGATTTTAAAATATTTCTAGGAGAACTAAAATTTTCAAATTCAGTTATAGCTTTTTGAACACACACACACATACACATATACACAAACATAGACACATACACATATGCACATAATTACAAAACTAAAATTTGTAACATGAAACCTTAGACTGGAAAGGTAGTCACATCTTCACCCCTCAAGTCCTGAAGTCTCATCATCTTCGTTATTTTTCTGAATTCTGAATGTAACTTAGACATAGATAAAGTCCAAGTTCATAGGTTAAAGTCCAGATACAACTCTGCAAGATGAAACATAACACACCAAAAGGAAAATATCAAAGAATATGTCAAAGGAATGGAGCTTTCACTATCACATCTGGACACAGAGAAGAAGGGAAAATAACTGTTAACAGTGAATAATTTTCAAAAAATTTCAAGACATCTGTACAAGACATCAAAAAGGCAACAAAGGTGAGACTTCAAAACTAAAGGAGTGAGGAGATCTTTCTTTTGACTATTTCATAAAAGCAGATATTTGGGAATAGGAGTTTAGTTCAGTGGTAGTGTGCTGGCATAGCATGCAAGAGGCCCTGGGTTCAATCCCTAATACAGTAAAATAAATAAATAATGAAAGCAGATATTCTTTTATTCCAGACGTATTTTTTTTTTTTTGCCAGATCTTGGCAAAAACTGTTAGAATTAACTTTTTAGGAACCCTGGAAAATTACCCAAGGTTTGTAATAATCAGAGCGACTGTTGTCTAAGAAAATAGCACCACCAGAAATAATTCTGTTGAACCTCTTTGGGAACAGGCTGTGTTGTGCTGCAACTGGACCTTGCTTTCAAAGTTCTCTCTACAATTCAATGGCAGTCTTGAACAAATATCAGCGTTTGACCATCAGAAGGTGAAAGGAAAGCGAGGAACTGGGAGATGGGGGAGTGAGAAATGAAAAAGGGAGACAAGGCAGAGATACACAGGAGTGTATATTTGTCAGAGCTGACAATAAAGGCAATCTCTCCATAGCTAGAGAGCGGCAAATCAGGCTTGGGGTTTAAGACTTTCATGGGGCAGACTTTGGGATGGGAGTCAAGGCGGGTCCTCAGGCAGAATTGGTTAAGGGTGGGGTTGGTATGAGGGAGTGGTGAGTCTTTCTCAGAAATGCCCTCAGGAAGGAAAGTGTAGGAACCATGGAAAAGCTCCATAAACTCAACAAGCCAAAACAACCATTTACCTATCCAAGATTTTATTAGCAGGACTGCTGGGGCCAGTTGAGAAGGGGGAAGAGAGAGAGGAGAGAGAGAGAGAAGAGAAGAGAAAGTGAGAGGGAGAGATTAAGAGAGGGAGAGTAAAAGAGAGAGCACGAACAGGGTGTTAATATATATGTGCTCACTGCAGGATAAGGAGGAGCAAGGCCAGTGGGCTGTTACTTCTTCACTGGCCAAGAGTTCATGCCACTTCAGGGATTGGAGGTGCGCCATTCACAGGGATTGGAGGTGATGGTTGGATTGGAGGTGATGGTTCGTGCACCATTCAGTGTGTCATGGACCTGAGCTACTGGAAGAGGAGAGTTCCGGGTGCCATCTTTACCAACAGAAAGCAAGAAAAGTGAGAAATTATACCCCATTTAATTCAAATGTATGATATGTCAAGATCATTGTATTGTCATGAACAACTAATAATTTTTTTTTTTCTTAAATTGGCAGCTGTCACCTAAGATGGCTAGCCAGATACTAAGCAAGGACCTTACATAAGGAAAAACAAGAGCACTACAGTCACGGAGGTGAGAAAAACAGATTTTGAGCTACTTAGAATGCCACTACCAGAACATTACCAGTTGGTCTATCTCACCATAGCTCCCTAGGGAAAAAAAATATTTCATGGGATTTTGTCATTATTTGACTTTATTCAGAACTCAGTCAGCAGGAAAAACCTATCACGAGGATGTTTGACAAAATATAATTAGCAATTTTAAACTTTTATGCAGCCTGAGGCTTGATACCAGTGATAATCAAGTGAATTAAAACACAAAATTCTCAGTGTGACAATGTCCATGGGTGCTTTGGTAAGTTCTGAGATATTCTGGCAGATCTACAAGGCCATAATCCTATTCAGGGATATGTCCATGAGTCAATGAACACTTAATATTTTCTTAATGTCTCACCTCTGACTGATCTCCACACTCTGACCCAACATAAAGTGAGGGCTGATTAGAGTTGCAGACTGGAAGCTTGGAAGGTTTTCATCAATATAAACAAGCATTTGGCAAAGGGTGAGAAGATTGCTAGTTCAAAGTGCTTAGGATAATCTCTATCCATTATCTACTGACCACAAATCTAACTGGGCAGAAACTACAGGCATTGAATACAACAGGAATGCAAATTTCCAAATATTGGTCAAGAAGAGTCATCAAACAATAGCAGCAGCAATTGCTATAAAACAAGAAGAACAGAAATAATTCCAAGTAAGGATCTGATTTACAGAGTTCCCACACTATATTATTTAAAATGTCCAGTTTTCAACAAAATTGTGCAATACATGAAATAACAGGTGAGAAACTGATGTGTCTCTGTTTTTAAAAATAAATAAATAGCAGCAGCTAACCCTCAAGGTCTGTCCTAAGGAAGGGGGCGTGACCCTTGTCCTTGGGAAAACCCACAGAGCACTCCTAAGCACATACCCACCCTGCTGAGTTGTTTGTCTGTAAATAACAGGTGAGGTCCACTGCACCAGGTGTCCCTGACTCACTTAGGTTAGGTAAGGACCCATAACAACCCCCCTCGCAACCTCCAATCAGCACGAGACAGGGAAAATACCTGGAATGCTAGATGACCCCCAAGTAGTTTATGGTGGTTGATAACATGTTGGGAAACCATGTAGTTTAGCAGGTACACCCCTCGTGGCCTAAACCAATCAGTTCAAACAAATCTACCTCTTCTACTAACCAATCACCCCTACCCAACTTGCTCCCGCCATTGAATATGCTAATCAATGTTAAGAGTTGTTGTTTGATTTTCCCGAAGTCTGGAATGATTTGTTGTGTGATGTTGTAATGCATAGAGTATCCCCTCAAAACCTATAAAATCTCACTGGACAAAGGATCAGAACTCACTCCCTGGGACCCCTGTGTAGGGAACGGTTGTGAGTCCAGGCTCGAGCTTGCAATAAAGACTCTTGTGTATTTGCATCGGATTCGGCTCCTGGAGGTCTATTGCGGTCCCACAAATCTGGCATAACACAGGAAAAGTATCACTCATAGATTTAAAAAAGTCACAGAAAATATCCCTGTGAGGCCAAGACAAATATTATAAATCAGATATTTCAAAATGTGTTCTGAAAACTAAAGGCAGACATGTCTAAAATATCAAATAGAAATCTGGCTATGATGTCTCCCTGAATAAATTACATCAACAAAAAAGTACTATTGATACTGGTGATGAGAATCTAGGCCCAGACCCATTTCACTGATGTGAAGATTGAACACTGGGGAAATGCAGGTGTAAACATAGAAAGCAAGTTTTATTGAAAGAATAGAACAGAGACAGACTTCTCTGAAGAGAAGGGGCCCTAGAGCTGGGTGTCTGAGGAAATGCAGGTGTTCTGTCCTTCTTATAGGTTTTAGATTTCCTTTGTTCTCTTGCCCCTATCCTGCCTACTTTACTAGTGACCAAAAAGCAAGCCAAAAGTGGGGTGAGCCAAGGACAGAACTAAGCCACCCAGGAGTACTGGCAGGAAGGGAGTGGCCCAGGAGAGTTCATTCCTTAATAACTCCTTGCAGGGGGAAGCAATTCCCTGGAGGCAGTTATCCTTGAAAACAGGCTGGAGGAGAAGTGCTCTGGAGGTATTAGCATTTTATTTCCTGTTGAATCAACCTCCATCCTTCTGACCCTACCATTCATTACTTACACTAACTGTCCTTTAGTTTACTACCCTACCCATGCTTTACTATTTAAGAAAAAAGACACCTATAAAAATTCTGCAGTAAAAAAAAAAAAAAAAAGTAATTGAAATTGAAAAGTCATTGTATGGTTTAGCAATAGATAGAACCTGGAAGAAAAAAGAAGTGATGATTTTTATTGTTGTTGTTTAAATTACTATTTTTATTTTTTTATTTGTTCTAACTAGTTATATATGACAGTAGAATGCACTTTGACACATCATATATCAATGAAGTACGACTTCTCATTCTTCTGATTGTACATAATGTGGAGTTATGCAGGTCTTATGACCATAGATGCAGATAGGGTTAATAATGTCTGATTCATTCTATCATTTCTATCCCAATATCCACTCCCCTCCCTTCACTCACCTCTGACTAATTCAGAGTACTGCTATCCTTTCCTAGATACACCTCTTATTGTGAATTAGCATCTGCATATCGGAGAAAACATTTGGCCTTTGGTTCTCTGGGATTTATTGTGCTTAACATAATATTCTCCAGCTCCATTCAAATGCCATAATTTTGTTCTTCTTTAAGGCTGAGTGATATTCCACTGTGTATATATACCACATTTTCTTTATCCATTTATCTGTTGAAGGGCACCTAGGTTGGTTCCATAGTTTAGCTATTGTGAATTGAGCTGTGAGATATGAGATGTGAGATGATAGTTCAATGGAGATAATTCAATCTTAGGAGCCAAAGAAAAAGAATGAAAAAAATACATATATAAACGGAGCTTCAGATAACTGTAGGTCACCATCAGGCATACCAATGTGTTGGTAGGAGAAAGAGAGAGGGACAGAAAAAGTATTTAAAAACTAATGAAACATCCCAAATCTCTTATCTACTGCCTTTTTTGGAGTCAATGTGCTTGGGTTTATTTTAATTGCTTTAAATTTTACATTTCACTGACTTTTCTAATGATAGCTAGTACATTTAAATGCAAAATCCAAAGTGTATTTTCTACCATAAAATGAAACAAAGCAGAATTTTCAATCTCCCAAATAAAACAAAGCAAGCAAAATAAAAGCTATTAATGCAAGCATCCAAGAAATTCAGTGAACTTCTGATAAGAAAAAAAGATCCACACCAAAAGACATAACATTGAAACTGTTGAAAACCAGAAACAGATAACATCTTAAAAATTCAGTATGAGGTTAAGCTATTCCTTATAGGTGTAACAGAATACCTCTCTTAAGAAATTATGAAAGCCAGGAGTCACTAAGTTGTGAATTTCAAAATATTAAAGAAAAAAAATGGCTAACCAAAATTTTAAGACAATCCCAGAAAAAGCCAAACAGCACATTTGTTACTGTCCCATCATGCTTACAGAAATATTAAGCAAAATGTTCAGAATGAAGAATGAATGATATTTTCTGTGACTTTTTTAAATCTATGAGTGATACTTTTCCTGTGTTATGCCAGATTTGTGGGACCCCAATAGACCTCCAGGAGCCGAATCCGATGCAAATTCACAGGAGTCTTTATTGCAAGCTCAGAAGACACTAAGCTATAACTCACAGCTACATAAATAAAAAACACCTGTCAATATAGTTAAATGCCCAAATAAAAATACAGAACAAAAGCATTTTTGTAACTAAGTGATCAAAATTAATAACTTAAAGAAGTAATTATAACATTATTTTGATGTGCTTTGATTTTATAAATATGCAATTTGTATAATCCTAATAGTACAAAGGAGAGGGTGGAGAACAGTGGGAAAAAATTATATTCTATTCAAAAGCTTCAGTTAGTTCAAACCAGATAGTTTAAATGAAGATGCTAATTGTAATACCCAGGGAAATAATTTTAGTCACAACAGGTTAGCTTGCCTTTAGCCTTTTTGCAGAATATGTAAGCAACACAAAAGTAGTATCTAAACCTATTAATAAATTAGTGTTTTACAGTTTTCTGAGCTAATGTAATTCACTTCCTTTTTTTTTTTTGCCTATGTGCTACAACGTGAAGGATGGTTTTAGTTTTTGATATTTTTCTGCTGATATAAACTTTTAATATACTTTAATTTTATGGTACTAGTTTTGTAATATGTTAATCATCATATGTAATAGGATAATCTTGATTATATTTTTCCAGTATTCAATTCATTTGAGGTCTATTTGTGAAATCTCATTTTTAATGTTTTGACTTTTTTTCCACTTAATTTCATTTGCTGATCAATAAGTTCATATTAAAATCTCTTTTTTTTTTCTTAAGCTATTGCTCACATGAGGATTTTCAGTACACGCTCATGAATCATTTTTGAAACATAATTTGTGTACCCTAAAAACGAAATTATTTTTACAAATCCCTTTCATGGGTACTTGGAAAGTTTTGTTTTTCTGGATCATATTTCAGAGGTTTCTTGCTAATCAAATTAAAATCTTCATTCTTATTATTTTTGTTTTTTCTTAGAAATATTGGTAGAGTAAGGTAGTAATGAATAAAATGCACTAATTTTAGCAGAATTAAAAGACAAGGAGAAAGTTGAAAATATGTCATCATGACATGTGTGGATTAAATTTGGAATTATTTTTAAATGTATTTTTTATAAAATAGTCACTGTATTTTGCAAAAGTATTCTCTTGACATTTAATAATTTTACTCTGTATGCTGTCATGGAAAGTATAAATGCTGTAATGAAGACCAATTTGTTACTTTTTGGAAAACATTGAATAAGATAAAGGAAGAAAATCTTATTCTCTGTTTTTGTTTAACTTTTTTATAAAACCATTTAAAATTTTGTTTCGGGAAAAGGGACACATCAGATTAGAGGATTCCACTAGAGTATTTAAAAGAAATACTTAAAAGAAATACAAATGTTAATGAAGAGAATCACATGTTTCAATCTTTTAGGAGGTCTATTACTGATTTATCAGTTCATTATCTTCTTAATTTCCCCATTTATAAATCGGAGATGTCTGATTAACTTTCTGGTGCTATTTAAAGCATCACCCATATATGATGCGTCAAATGCATTGAAGACATATTAAGATTACTCAACTGCTTTAATAAATGGTGCCTAAGTGTTCCTTCTTGCTAAAGAAAATCCAGCAAAATGGTGGAACCTAGCAAGCCAAGATAGATGTCAACTTCACAGTAAGGAACAAGTTGTACTTTGTCTGTCTTCTGGTTCTTATCCATTATATGTTACTATAATAATATTCCCGCCTCCCAGGGAAACAAGTTATGTTATAATTTGCCAGAGTTATTTGTAAGGTAGGACTAATTAAATATGTTTATAAAACTCAGTGAAAGCTAATAGATGATAGATAATTGATTTTTTAATGTTTATTTTTTTAGTTGTAGTTGAGCACAATATCTTTATTTTATTTTTAATGTGGTGCTGAGGATAGAATCCAGGACCTTGCATATGCTAGGCGAACACTCTTCCGCTCAGCCACAATCTCAGTCCAGGTATTTGCTTTTATACTAGTCATTCAATAAGTAGTTATGTACACAGCATTTTTCTAAACATTGCATAAAGAACTGTATAAGGCACTATTTCTATGATCATTGATAATATTGTTAGTTAGGCAGACAATGTACCCATGTGCTCAAATTAAAAAGAGAAGGCTTTAATTGGTAACAAATGACAGACAATAAATATGGCAAAAGAGCAAGAAAAAAGACATCAAAGTCAATTCTATCAGTTATTTCAATCCCCCCATTTGTCATTTACTTATTAGTATATTCAGTCATTTGCTGAATATCAATATCATACTTATTCAAAATAATTCTTGCTGAGCAAAGGCTGCAAACATATGCATTCACCCATCCATTCTGCAATCATTGAGAGAACATTTAATATGCTTCTCTTATGTTTTAGTAACTGTGCCAGGTGCGAACAGAACAAAGATAATTATAATCCAGATTTATCATTTCACATTATTAGGTTCCAAACAAGTAAACACATTACATCAAATGCAGTAAGTTCACATCAAGATTGGTTAGTGGGGATTGTTTATGTGTGCATCTGTGTATTTTGGTCAAGGATACAAATTTGAAAACTGTTCCAAAAGTTATTAGCTGTTTGACCTTTCCTCAAGGCTTAGTTTCTACTGCAGGGTCTTTGCTCAATAAATGTCATCACAAATTGCTCTAATAGAGACAAACACACTGTCATGGGAATACGAAAAATAACTCCTTTGCTTGAAAGGACAGTGGAAGCTCCCTTTGGAGGTTGGTGTTTTGAATTAACTTAGAAAAGATGAGGGTCTTTGTTAGATCAAAAAGGAAAGAGGGGGTTTCAAGTCTGTGTGAATTCAGTTAGTTAGGCTTAAAATATTTCTGTAAACAATTTCATCAGCTAGTGCGTTAAAAAGTAAAAATAATTTGGACCAAGAAGGTGTTTACGCAATAGAAAATATTGTACAATATCATAGGAAACCATAATGAAAGAGTGAATTACAGTGAATGATGTGAATAGTTATCCTAGACAAATGTTGGAATTGAGAGAGAGGGAAAAATTAAGAAGTTACTACAAATGATGAGTAATGGTCACTTCATGAATTTAGGGAGAGGGGAAGGGAATGTCATAGAGTGAAAGTATTCTCAAGGTAATTGTAACTCCTTAAATGCAAGGAATAAAGAAAATACTAATAGTCCCAGCTGTTTAAAGATTTTCTATTTTTAGGCAAATGCTAAAATATTAGGAATATTTATGTGACATGTTTGGCAAGAAATTTGTAAATCCAGATTTTGTACTTGAGTTAAGAGTGGCTTTAAAACAATCTAGAGAATTGTGACTAAAGTTAAGAAGTAAACAAGCAAATACTATTTGCCCTGAAATAGTGGTGTGTGCCTATGGTCTCAGGCACTCTGGGGGATAAAGCAGTAGAACTTGATCCCAGGGTTTCTAGACAAGACTAGGCAACATAGTAAGACTCATCTCATAAAATAAATAAATAAATAAACAAACAAATATATAAATGATCTGGCAATTTAAATCTGAATCACTTAGTGAAATAATTTGTGGTATTGATGTGATTTTTCCTAAAACACAGTGATAAGAAATCCAAGGAAGATAATCTAAGCAAATTCATTTATTAAAAGAGGAACCAGAGTGCTACTCATAACTTGGACAGGAAAGGATATAAGGGGATAATCAGCAAAAATATCAAATGATGAATAAAGTTCCAGCAGGATAAATAACATGTGGAAGAGTAATGTAAGCTCTATCATTTGTGCTTTAAAAAAAAAAAAATGGCAATTCATCCAGTGTCTTCTGAGGCTGAGTCGGGAGGATTGCTAACCTCAGCAACTTAGCAAGACCTTATTCTATAGAATATAAAAAGGGCTGGGTAAGTGGATCAGTGGTTAAGAGCGCCCGGGTTCAATCCCCAGTAACTAAAAAACAAACAGCACAGGGCTGGGGATGTGGCTCAAGCAGTAGCGCGCTCGCCTGACATGCGTGCGGCCTGGGTTCGATCCTCAGCACCACATACAAAGAAAGATGTTGTGTCCGCCAATAACTAAAAAATAAATAAATAAATATTTAAAAAATTCTTAAAAAAAAAAAAAAGCACAAAAACAAAAAATGAGAATTCATCTAGGCATGGTGTCAAATCTGAAACTAACTTGTAATAGTTTTCACATATATGGTACATAAAGAAAGAGACAGGTAATATATTTTATTACTTTACACAATGTGACTACCTAAGCATGGAGATACAGGCCCATGGATAATATGATGTAAAATGTAAAGTTTAAAAATTTTTTTTATTTATTGATTTCTTTCTTATTGAAGCAATTTTAAATTATTCCATTGGCTGACCCATGTTTTAAGATAATAGATACAATTAAAAGAAAAACAACACTGAGTATAGAATATTTATTGAAGAAAAATTAATGGAGCAAAAATGTTCATAAGGATAAGAAATGATAATGTCTACAGAGCAGACAGAAGTATTAAACTTTTGTGGAGTATTAAATATATCCCCAATCTAAGTCTCTGTAGAAAAAGGACTATATTCAGCAATGTTGACCCTTTGGGATAACATTATGTCTTATAAGAAAATTGTACATAAAGATCATAGATGAACAGAAACCCCCCTCCACACACACAGAGAGGGATAAACCTGTTAATTTATGCAAAGACAATCATAAGTAAACATACGAAAGTGAAATCAAAGCTGGTATATGAAACTTCCATAATAACAGAAAACATATGGAAGCATAACAAAGTTATTCTTTAAATAAAATTTAATATTTGCATGGTATAGTTGAGATAAATAGAATGTCATGTCAAGCCTTAAACTTTTTCTTTAAAACTAAAGGCCCATGCACCTATTAATATGCAGACATGGGAAGCTAGTGACTACCTACCTAGTTACTGCAGTGATATGATATCATTTTTTATATTTTCAGTATTATATATATCAATAAAAATAGACAAAGTAAGAAATGATCCTAAAGAATTGCCAATATTTAGTGAATAGTTGATTTCATGTAAAGAGTAAAAGGGATTTTAAGTAATATCACAAGAATGTAAAATTTTTGATTTTCCAATTACATCACATGCTAAAACAAGAGAACAGAGATTAAAAACAGATTATTACAGACAGAGCATTAATGAGTAAAATAAAAAATAACAAAAAAAGCAAATCATATAGAATTGTTATGAAGTATCTAAATTCTTTGCTGGGTGACTGCAGGACAACACAGAGTTTAATTTTACTCAGTTACTTCATTAGGAGGAATATGGTATACTAATTTCCCAATGTTTCAATTTCATCAGTATGAATAATTAATATTTTAGCAAATAGCATTTATGAGCTATAACATTTAAAAATTTCATAAATAATAGTCATGCATGAAATGAGATCCAATTTTTTAAAATAATGCATCTAAATGTTGTCTCATGCATTCTTTATGTATTTCTAGTCATTATATTTAAGTAAATAGCCTTATAATTTTATTTTTTAATGAAAGTTTATATTTCAATTTATAACAATCTGTTTACTAATATAAAGATACATTACTGAGGAATAATGATATGATATCACAAATACATAAACTACTTATAACAAATACCCTTTTCAGGTAGTGTTTCAATTAGATTTTGATTAGATATAGTCTAAAACAGATATTAAGGTAAAGCATAATTATTGAACTTAGATTTGATTAGGTATATTGGATTTGAAATGCTCTGTTTTTCCTGAACAAAATAAACTCTTACTTCTTGCCACACATTTCTATACTTTACATATGACACATATGTTATTACACAAAGTTAAGTCAAAAGAATGTATACATTATTGATTTCCAGAAGAATTAAGATGTATAAGCAAGTTATTATTAGAAGCTGGAAAAACACAAATATCGGTTTTGTTTTCATTCTACTCAGGCCAATGTTTATTTCAGTGAATTTGATTCAGCCATATTTTCTTTGGATACTAATGAATAGAAATGTGAAACAGGTGAAGTAATAATAAAAATATAAAGAAAAATGAAGCAAATTCAATATAAAATCATCAGTGAAGCAAAAAGAAACTTATAAAGTATGATTTAATCTTCTCTGTGGAATAAAGCTGCCAATTGCTATGCCTCATGCGATCCTTTTCCCACTTAACATCCTACTTGGTACCTAAGTTATCTTCTCACATTGAAACATATTGAATTGCTTATATAAAATGGTATGATAATGCACTTTGTCATTTAGTAAGATAAAACCATTCATGCAAAAATGAATATTCATGGGCAAGAAATAACAAAATTTCTCTACTGTATGAAAAATACTTTAGAATATATACCATGACATTTTAATATATAAAAATATAGCACATACTATACCTGCATATATTCTTGTATATTCACATTCATCAATTTTACTTGTTTATGGCAATATTTTATATTGTTTCAGAAAAAAAGGCAAAAGCTTACAATGTATGTCTCTTTTCACCATGTAGTGTTAATCTTCTAAGAGTAAATGCAGAATAAAATGTCATGTGTATAAGGAATTAAAGCAAAACAATAGATTTGTGCATCATTTTGCAAAAAGAAAAAAAATGTTTCATTTACTTGGTTTGAAAAGATACGAAAGAAAAAACTATACCTTTCTACTTGCGATTCTGAAAAATAAAGAATAAGATTAATTGACTAGATAACAAAAAATTACATATAATCCATAAGATGAGCTATTCACACTGTGTTTTGTGTTAGAATAATGACTACACTATTACTTTATATAAAAATGACCAATTTAGGATTCTTTTCATCTTTCCCTAGGGTTTTCTTCACGTAGAGTATTTCATATGATTAGTTCATATGATTCTTCCAAAACAATTTATTGTGAAATAAACACTCAATATTGGTGTTTGGGGGCCTTTTAAAATACTTTTTCGGTTGTTAACAGACTTTTATTTTATTTGTTTGTTTGTTGGTTGGTTTGTTTATTTATATGTGATGCTGAGAGTTGAACCCAATGCCTCATATGAGACACACTAGGCAAGTGCTCCACCACTAAGCCACAACCTCAGCCCTATATTGAATTTTTTGTTTTGTTTTATTTTGTTTTTTTTAAGATTCCACATTACTGTTTATTTTCTTTTCTTTATCTTCCTTTTTGACATCATGAGAATCTTTAATTCATGAGAACTCAC
This sequence comes from Marmota marmota marmota, assembly GCF_001458135.2. NCBI lineage: Eukaryota > Metazoa > Chordata > Mammalia > Rodentia > Sciuridae > Marmota > Marmota marmota. The sequence continues at coordinate 9,119,800 of NW_025999961.1, forward strand.
CTAAATTGAAACAGTTAAAATCTTATGTCTGAAATAACCTCTTTTAAGATAAATTATTTATTATAGTGTCATTTTAATCATATACATGAATTATATTTAATGAGAACAAGCAGAAAAAACGTTATTTTATGGTTTAATAAATGCTTATTGGAAATCATTACTGCTATTATATGTTCAGAATTTAGGATACATTTGTATTCTTCTATGATGGTCATGTAGTAATACTGGCATTTGACCACACATTTATCACACAGAAGAATACATAAATCACTTATAGCTACAATGTACCAAAGCTATTTTATGATTTAAAAATTTAAAAATTATAACAATAGCTGCAATCTTTATCTGAGTGAACACTAAACTCCTCTTAAATGCATGTATCAGAAATATATTGATTTATAGACATAGCAAATATAATTCTTTTTCATTAACAACTTTATGGATCATTAACAATTTGAAATAAATTTTTCAGAATATTTTCCCTTAACTTTGTATTATTTATATATTTTATTAATAAATATTAATTGTGAAAATTAATATGACTCACTCACTGTGCTGTTTCCAGACTGAGAAGATGTTCCATTGTGTGTATATGCCATATGCTCTTTATACATTTATCTGATGACTGGTACCTGTCCCAATTCCATATCTTACCTATTCTGGATAAAGCTGAAATAAATATAAGGATGAGGGTATTTCTTTTTCATGATGAACTCATTCCCTTTGGATATATATCCATGCATAATATAGCTGTTGTTAGATGGAATACTCTATGTAAAGATTTGCTAACTCTGTTGATCTATAGTATAGTTTTATTTTGGATTCCATTTGTTTGGAATATCAGTTTGTATATTTTCACTTTCAATCAATTTACACCTTTGCTGATGAGATGAGTTTTTCATATATATATATATATATGTTTTCATATATATTATATATATAATATATTAATGCATATTATATATATATATATATATATATATATATATATATATATATATATATATATATGTGTGT